>NW_027281598.1:115000-195000 GCF_046629955.1 Centroberyx affinis | reverse complement strand
GTCCAAAGGAGACGCACAGCAGTCATTTGCAGGCAAAAGTATGACATCATTTCATAAAATCATAAAGTCTGTAGAATCTGATTCTCCTATGACAAGTGGCACCGTGGCCGCAGAAAGGGCCCCGCTTCCAGTTCCATCCAGTAAAAGGTCCTGCAGTGGAAACAGTGAGTGGCTCTGACAGGGTGTGGCTGCTTTTTTGGACCGGGCCTGGGCTGGGTCCTGTTCATCTGGTCTGCGGAGCTGAACGGAAACAGGAAAAAGCCGGACCACAGCCGGTCCGGTCCGGTCCGGTCCGGTCCGGCTCCAGCCAGTCCTCATTATGATTGTAAAACTGCAGGAATTTTAGCAAAGCTGCAGAACGTTTAGTAGCGTTTGGCAGAATAATGACAGCATGACGCTACATACGAGCACCAGGATACTGAACTCTCTGTGTGTGTGTGTGTGTGTGTGTGTGTGTGCGCACATGTGTGTCGACCTATGTGTACAGTATGTCTATAGGTATTTGCACACATGCATTTTTCTTTATTTTTACTATTTCTCACTTTTTAGAGTAACAGTAAAGACATCAAAACTATGAAATAACACAAATGGAATTATGCAGCGACCCAAAAAAGTGTTAAACAAATTCAAAACTATCTTATATTTCAGATTCTTTAAAGTAGCCGCCCTATGCCTTGATGGAAAGGCAAAGGCTTTGGAAAGAAATTCATACATAGGCATCAACTTCACTATTTATATTTGTCTAAGAAACAAATTTCAAGCATTTAAGCAGAAGCCTTTAGATCAAAATGGCTTTAAGAGAATGAAAAAACATAGAACATTCTGGTAGTGTATGTTAGCTCCATCTGTAAATATGATAATATGAATAGCTGCAATGCGCATTTGCATGGCACATTTCTACAGATTTGTCAATAATGTGAATAGTGTGAATAGTATACTTCAACCTATAAATCTGTTAATGTTATGTTTTTGTTTTTTTTTCTTTTTTTTCTTTTTTTTTAAATATGAGTGTTATGTTTATGTTTGGTGTTTGCTATTTGTGTTGATTGTAATGTTTAATGTATGGTTTTAAATGTGGACCCCAGGAAGACTAGCTGTGCTTTAGGGCAAAGCTAATGGGGATCCTAACAAATACACAAATAAACAAATGAAGACACTACCTTCATTCATTTTCTGTATAATTTCCATTGTGTTCAGCAGGTACAATTACTTTTTTTTTTTATTATCTCCACCATACTTATTCTTAGCTACATCCTATTCTTCACTCGAGTTTCCTGTAATCGCATCTAATTTGCGTGTGTACCCATGTGTAAGCAGCGCACCGCTCTGACCGTGGTGGTAGTGTAATTGCTACGCGGAGAACTTCCATAGACATTCCTACATATTTTCCTCCGTAAGTGCCGCTGAGGTCTGTGCAGAGTTTTTTTCCCCCTCAGAAGACACCGCTCTGCCCCGCCGCTTCCGCCCGCTCTGAGCCGAGGAATTTCAGAGGAATGTTGCTCATAAAGCCGTCTCTCTCCCCCCTCGGCGTTCCCACAGGGTTTTCCGTCCTTCGCGACGTGCGTTGGCATCGCGCGTCGGGGCTCTGTGTGTGTGTGTGTGTGTGTGTGTGAGTGTGTGAAAGTGTCGTGACCCGCCTGTGTTTTCCCGCAGTTTTAACACGCTCTCACTAGGTTCCACGCATGCTCCTCTCTGATCTCAGCGCACACAAAGGGCCGGTTGTGCCTCGTGGATGTGACACCTGAACCGTCATCACTGTCTGCTCTAATGCAGTGATTCTCAACCTTTTCCGTATCAAGGAACCCCTAATTTAGTCCACATTAGGGCCACGGACCCCCATTTGATGAGATTTTGTCTCTTGGACCTAAATCTGGGAATATGTTTTATTGTCAGATATGATTTGGTCCAGAATTCCATGACTATCTGTATTGTAGGTAGAGAGATAACAGAGAAACTATGATCAAAACAGTCATTCTTCTACATTCTCTAATTGTGTTGTGTACTTCTTGTAAATTAAACAATGCTGAAGTTGAACAATTCATCGATTTGCTGGGGACCCCCTGGAACCCCCTCAAGGACCCCTGGTGGTCCCCGGACCCCACGTTGAGAACCACCACTCTAATGAAATAAGATATGAAAAAAATCTCATCTTATTTCTTTACCTACCACTTCTTTCATATGGGGATTTAAGTGATTCAGCTAAATGGCCCAGCTAAATTCATCTGTGAACTTTCAATATCTTGATTCTGATTCCAAACATCCTTTTTAGTTTTAAGTGTTATGATCTGGTGTGTATGTGTGTGCTTTTATGCCTAAGACACAATATAGGTATATCAATAATAGTACTAATACTAAAAATACTGCTACTACTACTATTACTATTACTAAATACATAAATAAAATAAGTTAATGTGCTCTTGCTGCCCCAGATTCAACAGCTGGAGACACAGGTGATCGATGCAGAGAAACGGGCCTTCACAGCTCACCAGCAGGTAAGGATCCAAACAAAAGTGTGTGTACATGTAAGTGTCTGTGTGTGTGTATGTGTGTGCATGTGCCAATGTGTGTGTTTATTTCAGGTGCAATGGATGGAGGAGAAGCTGAAGGCTCCAGACAATCAGTCCGGAGAGTCAGAGGTGCGTTTGTTTCGACGCTGCCAGGAGCTGCAGGTCCTGGTGCAGGAGAGGGAGGAGGCCATCGCCCTGCTGGAGCAGCAGCTGGAGGAGCAGGTACACTCGGATTCCTGCAGATCTAAGTGTGTGTGTGTGTTTGTGTGTGTGTGTTAAGTCACTGATCACATGCCACATGACTTATGAGAAACAGCTGATGTTTGTCTTCTTTCACCAGAAACAGATCCGAGTCCAGGATGCCAAAACGGTGGAGGAGAAAGCTGCCAAGATCAAGGAATGGGTGATGCTGAAGCTGTCAGAGGTAAATAAATGATGCCATTAGATAAATAGAGACAAAATTTAAGATGGCTGGTGGGCTATTATTGGACATTTATTGTCTAGAAATTATGTTTTCTTAAGGTTTATTTCGTCTTCAATATGCTGGTTAGTATGCTTTGGAAGCCATCAGATATAATTAAATGGCATTTGGCAACAGACTAAATATAGAATACCTCATCATTTCCTGGAAGCATTTGATATATACTGAAAGTACAAAAGATTAGGGACACTCACTCCACACTGATGAGGTGATTCCAGGTAAAAGCCATCATCCCTTATCGATTTCCCTTATTGAATCTATACTAATCACAAAGGAGGACATGTAGATATAGAGAAGCAGACGAGTTAGAGAAGGAGTTTTAAGCTTTGGGACAATTGAGATGTGGATTGTGCAAAAGGGAGCTGCAGTTCAATATCAGGAAGATGCCTCTAATATTTTGCTCACTCAGTATATTTACTGGATCTTTGATGTTAAAACATGTTGTGCTGCTCAGTTTGAGGTGGAGAACGCTGCGCTGAGAGAAACCAACAAGCAACAGGAGGCTCAGATTGTGGATTTGCAGAAACAAGTGCAGGGTAAGGACCTTTTGAATCCTGAGTCATCCATGTAGCCATCCTCCTTCATATACGTCGGCCTGTAGAGCATGTTAAAGCCATTAATAGAATGCATGATGAAACGGCCCAGATTACATGCTCTGTAAAAAAGCTCTTAAAAGCTTTCCTGTACAGAAAGGCCTTCACTTGAACTACTAAGTGGTTAACCACAGGTTTTACTCTACTGCTGTGTTTTTATTGTTTTCTTTGAAGTACTTTGAGAATTGCTTTTAATGAAATGTGTGCTACAAATAGAATTTCTTATTATTATTATAGCAGTAGTAGTAGTAGTATCTATTTATTTAGTCGTATTTTTTTATTTAGTAGTATGTATTTATTTAGTCGTTTGTGTGTCAGGGACAATACAAGTAGACATTGTTACATATAAAATACATGGAACAGATGTATTGCATATAGGTTTTTCTAGCCTAAGATAATTTGTGACCCTTGTCCCTAGCAGTAGTAGTAGTAGTAGTAGTAGTAGTAGTAGTAGTAGTAGTAGTAGTAGTAGCTGTAGTAGTAGTAGTAGTAGTAGTAACAGTAGTAGTAGTAGTAGTAGTTGTAGTAGTAGTAGTAGTAGTAACAGTAATAGTAGTAGTAGTAGTAGTAGTAGTAGTAGCAGTAGCAGTAGTAACAGTAATAGTAGTAGTAGTAACAGTAGTAGTAGTAGTAGTAGTTGTAGTAGTAGTAGTAGTAGTAACAGTAATAGTAGTAGTAGTAGTAGTAGTAGTAGTAGCAGTAGCAGTAGTAACAGTAATAGTAGTAGTAGTAACAGTAATAGTAGTGGTAGTAGTAGTAGCAGTAGTAACAGTAATAGTAGTAGTGGTAGTAGTAACAGTAATAGTAGTGGTAGTGGTAGTAATAGTAGTAGTAGTAATAGTAGTAGTAGCAGTAGTAACAGTAATAGTAGTAGTAGTAACAGTAATAGTAGTGGTAGTAGTAGTAGTAGTAGTAATAGTAGCAGTAGTAGTAATAGAAATAGTAATGAAACTAAATGAAACTTTAATGATTCCCATAGGGAAATTTGGTAACAGTAGTAGTAGTAGTAGAAGTAGTAGTAAATTATATGTGTTATTATTAACATGACGCACAGACACACACATATACACACAATAATAATGTTCAAACATATATCAATATGTGTATGTGTTTCCATCCCAGTCCTGGAGCAGAAGCGTGGGGGTGGAGGCGGAGCTCTGTCCAGGCCGGGGGAGGCCCAGCGCCTCAGCAGCCTCACCTTCGGCTGTTTCCAGGTGAGGGGGAAGAGCCCCCAGGTCCTGACTGGACCGGCACCCTCCCAGAGGACCCTCAGCACCCAGCCCGAGGGAGAGGCCGAGGGCGGGGACAAAACCGGTAAGACCCCGGGGTGACTGAGGTACTCTGATATGGGAACATTCTCCTTCAAAAACTACCATCTAATGCCCTTAAGCAAGAAGGAAAAACCCACAAGTCCTGCATCTACCAGAACTACCACAACTTTAGATCTCGATTTCATGGATATTTGGCCTGGATTTACTGAGCCAGTTCAGCACCAAACACCTTATCCAAGTGACTTACTGTACAGTCTGAAAAATGAACTTTATGAACTTTAAGAATATAGTAAACCTTTCCCAATCAGGTCCTCATCGTCTTCTGACAAGGTCTTAGTTTAGTTGTATCTCCAGTTCCCTCCTTTGGGTTAGATGAAATATAAATTAACCATTTTAAAGTTTTTAAATTGATTGGCATGGAATTGACCCTAACTCAGAAAAGTGCTTGGAAAACCTCACCTTAAAGAATATCATTATTTTACACATTTCAGTTTGTGATCATCTGCTTCTAAATTTGAAACATTGTATCTCTAAACCGTCAGTTGTTTTCAGAAACTACAAAAAAGGCTTAGTATTGACACTCTTGAATTTTAAAGGTTTACAATTAGTTTTGAATGTGTGTCATGATAGCAAAATAAAATCACCAAAATGGAAACCTACTGGATATGTATTTCCACAGAGAAGAGCAGTAAGCAGACAGCGGTCTCCTCAGGAACAGCCGGTGGTGTCCAGAGACCGGTCCAGCCCGGGCCGCTAGACGCTCCGCTGGAAGACGACAGCGCGTCCGAAAGCATCGGGGGGGACGTGTGCGGACGCGAGTCACGCGGCGTCTCCTCGGTGCTCTCCGGCGCCGCGTCCGAGGGGGAGGGAGGGGGGGTGTGCGAGGGCAGAGGGGGAGGGGCAGGAGGAGGAGGAGGAGGCGGGTGTTCTCTCCAGTTCAGCCGCCCCGGCAGCGAGACCTACCTGACGGCCTCGGACGACAGCAGCTCTCTGTTCGACGACGACATGCAGCGGACCGAGCGGCCCCGCTTCAGCCTCCCGGGGTCCGCCGACGGGGCGCTGGGGGGGGATAAGGAGGAGGAGGAGGAGGAGGGGGCGCGGGGGGCCAAGCTGGAGGACTGCACCTCAGAGGAGCTCAACAAGCGCTTCCAGTCGCAGAGGCTCGACTCCTCGTCCTCCTCCAGCGAGCCCAACACCCCCAGCCCCATCCTCACGCCGGCCCTCACCCCCAAACGGCCCAACCCGCCCCAGGACCCCAGGGACACCCCCGCCTCGCCCAAGCAGCCCCGCCTGCGGACCCCGGCGGGGTTCGGGGCGATGAGCGTGGCCCTGGCCAAGAAGCACCTCAGCCAGCCGCCCATCAGCAGCGAGGCGGCCCACGGGCGAACGCGGAACGCCCTCAGCATGCTCCGCCCCCTCCGGCCCCAGGAGACCGACCTGGACCTGGACCAGGAGCAGGAGGTCGGCATGGAGACGGGCAGGGACACGCCCCCCCAGGGTCCCCCCGCCTTGCCGCCCTTGCCGGCCTCACCCGCCCCGGCCGAACCTGGGACAGAGGAGAGCCCAGAGAGTCCAGACTGTGGCAGCTCAGCGCCCGGCAACAAGCCTCCCACTCCCCCTCTGCACAGGCTCCCCTCCTGGGTAAGACTGTCCACTGTTTCATGTTTTATGCCAATATTCAATATCTTTACATTAACAATTTCATGCCCACAAAATTACAAGGATTCAGCTTTTCCCCAATAATTTCATTCTTGTCAGAGTGGAAAAGCCTCTGAAACAGCATTTATACCATCATGGGACACTAAAACTCTCCATTGAAAGACTAGACTAATACAATTCTTTTAGGTGGGTCAGCAGCTCCGAATTTTTAATAAACAGCAAATATCAGCATAATATATCAGCATGCAACTGTGGGTAACTATTAAAGTTAAGCCTTTGTAACACCTTTGTTTAAGTAGAAGTAGGGTAGAATCCTCTGCAATTTTTAAATATTGACTGATAAATTTAAGGTACCAAGGTTTTTTTCTTTTCAAATGGATATATAAATCATTTCAGAATGAAACCTTCATATTTGCTCTGTGTATTTTCTCCATAGGAAAGTCGTATCTACGCTGTGGCTAAGTCAGGAATCAGACTGTCGGAGACGTCCTGCACAGACCCTGCTAGCAAAGGTGAGACAGGGAGATAGGGGGTGACTGATTAATACTAGAGGTATGGAGATGTTTGATTGGTTAATTGACCTGTCATCTTTGTTCCAGACCTCTCCCTCCAGTCCTCCTATCCTGCCTTTGTACTCTATACATCCCTCATCTATAAAAATATGACCACACCGGTTTACACTACTCTAAAGGGGGTAAGTAAGAAGAGTACACACTTTTCCTCTGCATGTAGATTCCCATCCTATGTATTTAAAATCATCAGTGAACTTAATCAGTGAAGCAGGAAAAATGAAAAACAGTTCTATAAAAGCACATCTATAAAAGTGCATCCGAGTCACAAGGACAACTTTTATATCCCTTTGGGGAAATTGTGTCATTCAAGTGGATGTGCATTAATATGTGTGTACTGACCGGTGTGTGTGTGTGTGACTGTGTGTACTGACCGGTGTGTGTGTTGCCCTCCTGACCCGCGCAGAAGGCCACTCTGCTGAGCAGCAGTCCGTTCTCGGAGGAGTCGTCCAGCTCGGAGGAGTCGTCCAGCTCGGGGGAGGAGGAGGGCTCCTTCTGCAGCTCCCACACCTCCTCCAGCTCCCGCAAGGACAGCAGCCCCGGCAGCCCGCGCTCCCTCAAGAGAGGTACAACACACACACACACACACACACACACACACACACAGGTCGCTGGTTTGAATTTCCAGGCCAGCTGTGTCGGGGCAACAAACCCCCATCTGCTGCATTGGAGCTGCTAAAACCACTACCCCCTATAGAAATGTATTGTTTGTCTGTGGTACCCAATAGTAAATTATGTATATGAGGTATGTATATGAGCTCGTATAAGATGTATATGATGTGTATATGTAGTATGTATATATGATGTAGTATGGTATATGATAGTCTTAAAGCCCTTTGAGACTTGACTGTGATAAAGGGCTATATAAATAAACAAGACTAGACTAGTGACTTTACAGTAACCCTATTGTAGTTTATAGTATGTTCTATTTTCTGTGCTTTTATTATGATATTCTTCTAATTCTTACACATTCATACTTTCCTGCCTGGCTGGAACAACCACAGTCTCCTACTGTTCCTTTATGTAAAGTAACTATAATACATTTTAGGAGGATCCTATAGAAATATGACAGCAAAACTATAATTCTAACTATAACTGACTGAATGAGTGTGACGATTTCGTACTCAGCAAATCTTCACTGGGTAAATACACTGGTCTAGTCCAAAATTCACCAGCCACTTTTATTATTTTACCAGCTAAAAAAAGGTTTTTGCAGATGAAAAGATACAGCGCCTGCCAACATGGTGGGCAGGGTGGAAAAACTGACCAGCCAACGTCAAAGATTTATATTTAGTATCTGGCTTTCTGCTGGCGTTGATTTCCCTCTATAGCCACAGCCACTTCATATATAGAGAAGAACCATATTTTAAATACAGACACTCTCTGGATACACATATGTGAGCACTCCATCTGTATATCCTTTTAAACGAACAACGCATCATTTCATTTTTGCACCAAGAGGTGAATTCAGGTCAGTCAGTCGAGAGTGAGACACTTCACTCCTCTATCCCTAGAAAATCATTCTCTAGATATCATGCTTGTTCTTGAGCAGTATCGACTTAATTAAAGGAAGTAAACATTTCACTTCATAAATCTTCACACCTTTGCTGCAAATATTCACACGCCTCCCACAATCCTCTTGTTGTACTTCAAAAGAACTATTCGTCATCACCACAAACACGCCGTGGGACTGTACAGAATGTGTATTTATGACCGTATGCTATGTGGATTCACACCCGCTGTTCACACTCTTCTCCCCCAAGCCGTGTCCATGTCTTCGATGACGTCGGAGAGCGACTACGCCATTCCTCCTGATGCCTACTCCGCCGACACAGAGTGCTCTGAACCCGAGCAGAAGCTCCCCAAGACCTGCTCTTCAGCCAGCGACAACGGCAAGAGCGTAAGGCTGCAGGCCCTCGGTTTACACTGAGAGGAATTCACTGAGCTTTTGGGAGATTGGCCCGTTAGTCAACTTACATGTTAAGTGTTTAGAACATACGAGTCAAAATCATCCATGTGTCCCTGGTAGATCGCTGGCTCCGGTGCTCCATGCTAACACTTTAGCATACACTATGTTGAGTGATAGTAGGCGACTAGCATTATCTCAAAAGTGAGAAAAACTTGTAGCAGATCTAAAGCTAAATAGTAAGTAATCTGAAATTATATGGGGCGAAGTCTGGTTTTGTGTAGACTGGTAAAATTGACACAAAATATGATGCAAAAATAACACTGTTTTGAACTAGCAGGGACTACTTTCCCTGTTTCCAAAGGAAGTGAAGGTGGTGGGTGATGGGAGACTGTGCACATCTAAAAATCAATCCACAGCGGATAAATACATGGTTTCTCACCTGAAATTGTTCTAAAAATAAACCTGCTACATCAGTTATATTGAGTTAATGATGTTTCAGTTTCCATGTTTTTGAATGTACAGAGCATATAAATAAAACCACTAACAAATTTGTATTACTAGAAATGACTACAAGGTCAGTCTTCATACTTAACTAATGCTAGTCACCTACTATCACTCAACATAGTGTATGCTAAATCGTTAGCATGGAGCCTACTGTCACTCAACATAGTGTATGCTAAAGAGTTAGCATGGAGCCTACTGTCACTCAACATAGTGTATGCTAAAGAGTTAGCATGGAGCAGTGGAGTCACTGATCTACCAGGACACATGGATGGTTTTGGTGTTTATGTTCTCATCACTTAACAAATGAGTTGACCAATGGGTCAATCTCCCAAATTGAATGGAAGTCTCAGTACTTGTACTTGAGTGAAATATTTCAGTACTCGTTCCTTGTGTGCTCTATGTGGTAGGAGCCGATGGAGAAGTCGGGCTACCTGCTGAAGATGGTGAAGACCTGGAAGAAAACCTGGAAGAGACGCTGGTTTGTCCTCAAAGACGGAGAGCTACTCTACTATAAGTCACCAGTGGGTTTTATAAAACACTGTTTTCATATTGTTGGTCTTGTATGGAAACCACATAATCCCATGTTTGGTGTTTTATAAAATGTTTTTAAATCAGTTGAACATTTACATCTTTATTTTATCTTTATCTCATTTATAAAAGGTTTGAAACCCATTGATGCATTGGATTAGGGATTAGGCATGTTCTTAATACCTGAAAAGGTGAATTCTTTTTGATAGAACATTTTTGTTCAGCACCACTGATGTAAGACTGAGCTCATGTCTCTGCAGCTGTATAACTGTAAGCATTCTGCCACAGAGCGATGTGATCAGGAGACCTCAGGGTCAGATCGAGGTCAACGCCACCAGCAGCATCGCCCGCGGAGACGGGAAGCAAGTCCTCCAGGTAGCCAGACAATATCACATATAGATTTCTGCCATTGGAGTCAAACTCATTTTTGAATATTATTGAAGATAATAGCAATCTCGAGCCCTTTACTTGCAAAGTAGCACCAATTTAGAACATGTTATTGTGCGAGTTTTTAACTATTGAGCAATGGATATCAGATAACATTCTTGTTTTGGAATGTAACCCTTCAGATATTATTTCTATAATACAATGTACAACCGTGGGATGGTAAAGAGGAGGGTTTTTTTTTCATGTTTCAGCACCCAACTCAGTAATATTTAGCCAGACCATGTTAGCCAGGCACATTAATGTATATTATTGCTTTTATTATCTGGGCATCTGCCTGAAAAAGGCATTTAAGTCCTGTTGGGTCTTAAACCGTAGTTTACAAAAAATAGATTATACTGTACAATATGATATGTAGGGTATAGATCTTTTCCAAATCACATCAAATTTTCTTTTTTTTTTAAAAAGTGCTTTTTATAAAACAAGAACCACAGAGCAAACAAAGGGACACATGAGTAGCAGGCTGGTCTAGTGATTTGAGAGACCATTACTATCATCACACACACATCCATTCGATTCAAAACAAGAGGAAAACTTCACCTCCACCCGTGTGCTTGTTGTGGTGTGCAGGTCGTGACGGGGAAGCGGGTGTACTACCTGAAGGCCGACTCTCCGAACCTGCTGGAGGAGTGGCTGAGGGTGCTGCAGAGCGTCCTGAGGGTGAAAGCCGCCAGCCCCCTGTTCACCCAGCCGGACATTCGCCCCGGCATGAAGGGACTGCTCATCAAGGTCCTACGACTAATGTGCCTCTCTGAAAATGTTGTTCACAATACATATGTGCAGATAATAACAATACCAATATAGTTTTAAAGGCATACACAATCAGAGGAAGACCTTTTTTTTGGTGGAAACACATGGATGATACCCTTCTATGTACCATGCTTTGTAAACTACATTATCTTTTGCATCAGTTCATCTGTAAAATATCCTATTGCATTTTACAAGGACGCTCTCTTTGTTTTTTCTTTCTTTTTTAGTAAACCTTTACATTAAGTGTTCATTAACTAATGCTAACTAATGCATTTACTAACATGAATTAAACATGAATAACAACATGAACAAAGCATAGGTTAACATTAACAGATATATATAACATTATCAATGCAGTTGTTCTTGTGCATTTAACATTAACTAATCTTTTTTAATGTTGTTATTCATGTTTAATTCATGTTAATAAATGCATTAGTTAACATTAGTTAGAAGTGTTCCCCATTTTTTCATTCCCTGACCCTCTGACTGTCCATTTGAATCCACTTTTTTTACATGTCGTACATGTTTACAACCACATATTCTCTATTACAGTGTCATTAACCTGACGGCAATTCATTTATTTGTTTGTCTGTTTCGTAGGTGAAGCATGGCTACTCTAAGCGGGTGTGGTGCGCTCTGATCGGTAAAACGCTCTACTACTTCCGCAGCCAAGAGGACAAGGTACAATACAAAAGCAAGGTTTTCACTTGTCAGTAGCAATAAATAGTTGGACAGAGGGCTAAAGTTGTCATAAATTATAAAGTTATAAATTGTAAATGAGTCAACAGCAAAGTGTGTGTGTGCCCATGCGTGTGTGTGTGTGTGTCGCCAGTTCCCGCTGGGTCAGATTAAGCTGTGGGAGGCCCGGGTGGAGGAGGTGGACAGGTCCCGGGACTCTGACGAGGACCTGAAGGCGTGTGGGCGGGGCTTGCAGTCAGCACCCTTCACCATCGCCGTCCACCCGCAGGAGCAGGGACCCACCTACCTGCTCATCGAGTCGCGCCACGAAAAGGTCAGAGGGCAACCTGAGGCAGGAGCAGTAGAAATGAACCAAAATGAAGATGGAACATCGCAAAAAAATTTTACAGCCTCACAGCAAACTCATATCACCATAATTAAAATTCATTGTTAGCTGCCATATTAAATTGAATTCATCTAGTCTTCTAAGTAATCTAAGTGTCTGCAATGTAACTTAACGGCTGGTTTCTCAGTCTGCAGCCAGACTCTGCTCAGCAGGAGAGGGAATGTTTTTTAAGAAAACACCCCGGCTTTAGAAACTTTCAAAAATAGCTCTGAGATATTTCAGCCTAGATTGTGGCACCAGGAATATTTACTGGTTAACAGTGCAACAGTTGGTTCCAGGACTGTAACGCAAAAATACTGTATGTTATTTACTGATAATGTTACAACTATAAATGAATCAGTAAAGTACATTTTTTCAGAGCTACTAGTATACACCATCATTTTTTGTTGCCTCTACATCACTGATGCTAATGTGTGTGTCTCTGTAGGAGTCATGGCTGTACCATCTCTCTGTGGCAGCGGGCACCACAGTGGGTAAAGTGGGCACTGAGTTTGAACAGCTGGTGGGAAAACTCTTCCAACTGGATGGAGACCCAAGTGAGTATTTATTACAAACTGTGTTCACTGTCTTTCTGCTGTAGCTTTGGTGCTGCTTCGCTTCAGCTGACTGCATTCTCTGCCATACTACAATTCAAAAAATTCTGTTGAATACCCCTGGTCTAAAGCATTCTTCTCAACATCCATTGTATGCACATGCTTTGGTGCATGTAAGCGGACACCCTATCAGAATCACTTTATTATAGTGTTCATGTTTATGTATGTAAGCAGTTCATTTGGAATCTTTAGGGAATTCATTCAGAATGATAAAATATTCTGCATTTAGCCATATCAGAAGATTAAAGTAAATGTCGGTCATCATTTGATCTTTAAAACTGAATTATTCCTTTGTGTCACCCCCATCCTCTCCTCTCTCTCTCTCTCTCCCTCCCTCTCTCTCAGACTCTCAGATCTGGAGACACCCCATGTTGTGTTTCAGTAAGGAGGCTCTGTCGTCTCCTCTCACCACCCTGCCTTCACAGGCCCTGCAGACAGAGGCCATTAAACTCTTCAAGGTATACACACACACACATCCATAGTAAAAGTAACTCTATATTTCCACTATATAGGAATACTGCATCTTTTTTAAACCTTCACGAACAACACAACTGTACAGAATCCGTCTTCCTCTGTCTTCCTCAGTCTTCCATGGTCTCTAACCCCCTTCACCCCCGCCACTCTTTCTTCCCCATCGTCTCCTCAGACCTGTCAGCTCTTCATCAACGTGGCCATCGACGCTCCGGCCATCGACTACCACGTGTCGCTGGCCCAGAGCGCCTTGCAGGTGTGTCTGGCTCACCCCGAGCTTCAGAACGAGTTCTTCTGCCAGCTGATCAAGCAGACCCGCCGGAGGCAGCCCCAAGGCCAGCCGGGACCCCTGCAGGTACGCACCCTGACCACACGGTGGCAGCACTAGCATGTGGTACTCATAGAAGGGCAGCGACATTTTGGATTAGAAGTACAGGGGTGTCTGGAACAGGGAAACCATCGGGTAAATGAGTATCAAACCTGCGTGGAAAGAAAGAGAGATCCAAGTCACTCTAAAAAATCTGTTTAAAAGCCTTTATTCTGTACTTTCTTCATCCAGAGACCAGAAACCCTGATGCCTTAAACCACTCACCCAAGAAATAACTATGTGCCAGTGCCACAGAGAGTCCCGTGACACATGCACTGACAATGTAACACAGCAGAGGGGGTAAATTATTACTGTAGGTTCGGCACTGCCTCTCAACATCAAACAAGATGTAAAGTTACACGGATTTAAATTACCCCCTCTTCTTGTCAATGTGCAAGCATGTATCACAACAGACTCAGACAGCTCCTAGGCTTGAAGCAAGAGTGCTAGACACATTAATGATGTTGCTTTTCAGTCTGGTTCCTCTGTCTGCTCACATATCGCATTGTGATGTTTCTACCACTTCCTTCTTTACAGGCTCCCTGTCTCTTATCGGTGATAGTTCATGTGTATCAGGTAACAGTGTGTTTGTATGTTGTCCTACAGGGCTGGCAGTTCCTAGCCTTGTGTGTTGGACTGTTTCTGCCTCAGCACCCTTTCCTCTGGCTGCTCCAGGTTCACCTCAAACGACACGGGGACTCCAGGTGAGGAAACACCAGGGGGCCCAAAGAGTTTAACAAAACAAATGGTCCATGGGCCAAAAATAATGGCAGCAGACATTGAAAATTTAACACTGCAAAAATGATCAATTTTCAAATCTTGTTAAGTCTTTTCTTAAAACAAATGAAAAAAAATCTGTCAATGGAATGAAATAATTCTATTGCAAATCAAATGACTCCCTTATTCTGATTTGGTGTGCACCCTGTAGCCATCAGTGCAGACATCAATGGGATGTTCCACCAAGTGCGCGTCTTGGTGGAGGACAAACCCTGCTCCGGTTTGTCTGGTGTGGCATGCAGACAATAGAACCTGCTAACGTTTACGAGTGGCAAGTATTGCCATTGGGATGGAGAACAGTGGGCCTGAAGAAGAGGAGGTACAATTGGTGATCAAGAGATCCTTCTACATTGACAACTGCCTCTGAAGTCCGGTTTCACCCGAGGACTCAATGCAATTGCTCAACAAATTGAGGGAGCTCCTTGCCGATGGGGGATTCGATATCAGGCAGTGGGCCAGCAATGTTGCCAACATAGTCAGCCAAAGAGGCCCAGTCAGACCGTACAGAGCTGTGGCTGTTGCACAACCAAGAGGATGTGCAGGAACCTGCCTGGGGCTGCCTGGTTACTGATATCACCCTGTGGAGTATGGAACATTTATCTAGTCTTAACTAGTATGACTTCCTTGGCTACATACTTCCATTCACGATAAGAGCAAAGGTCCTAGTTCAGCACCTATGGTCTGAGCAGAGGCAGTGGGATGGCCCCCTAATACTCCAAGCCTGCGGTGACTGGGAAAATGAGTTGAAAGACCTACCATGCATCTCCATGCCCAGATGCTGCATGATGTGATGCACAGACCAGCCTGTGGCACACAGAGACATCCACATCGCCTGAGATCTGTGTTCTGAAGATGACGAAGGCGAAGTTCAGCTCGTGTTCCTCATGGTCAGATCAGGGGTCGCCCCTCGGAAACAACTCTCCATACCCAGGCTGGAATTATGCTCAGCCCACACATGAGAACAACTCGATAAGCTGCTGGTCAAGAAGCTAAGTCTAGACCTCGGGAAGATCACCCTCTGGTCAGACTCAACAACTGTGCTAATTATCTGTAGAGTAGGAGAGTTTGATTCTTAAGTGGCTACAGTATATATACTATATACACTATATCACCATTCTGTTCTACAGGTGTATGTATTCTTAACCAAATTACAGTACCTTAGTATAGTATGGTAAATGTGTGACAGAGACATGCTCACTTCTCTTTATTTTCCTTCCCTTCTTATTTAGACTGCACACACACAAATACTCTCATAGATTCAGAGAGTTATTGAGAGACAGATTGAAGTGTATGAGTACCACCACACTGTGCTGTTCCGTCCGTTAAGTGAAGATTAAGATCTAGTAAGCGACCTCATCCTGTCTCCCTGTATCCTTACCGATACTCTGTGGTGAATAATACTTCCTGAGCCAAAACCATACAGTCCTCGAAGCGCGATCACATGACACTAAATGACTTGATGGACATTTTTGCAGTGAATGTAACAAGTAAATAACAAGATCTTAGAGCCTATGTTCTTTGTAGACACACATCACATACAGACATTGCATTATACAGTCCTACTTTGACCAGCTTGCTGCACTGTTGCACCCACTCCATTAAGAGTTATTTATTAAAACCTGCAGTACTAACTTTTATGATAGCCACTGCTGTGTACATGCACACCATCTGTCTTTGTGTCTCTGCCATACACAAACATAATGCAAATCACCTCTCATAGTTGGGCTAACCTTGTATTTGACTATAATTTGGCTGTGCTTTCCATTATCACTTTTAACTCAGTTGAGCCACCTTTTTATTTGTGAAATATAATGTCTGATGCAATGATGTGCATTCATAGTAAACATTATGGTAAGTTAAATTTGACTGATATAATATGGAGTCTTCAAGAAAATACAACAGACATTAATATTATTCTGTAAATATATATAAACATAAACAATGCTTATACTGGTTGATAGGTATATGATGATCAACTGGATTTCATAGTTAACCCCCTATTACTTTGACCTTTGCATTTCTTACTTTTGGTTGCTTCTGCTGTTGCAATAACTGCAAGTTGCTCTGAATAAATTCCAAATATGTAAATTTACAATATGTATTAACCACTACATCACTGCGACCCCCCCCCCCTCCACCCAGGACTGAGGTGGGTAAATACGCCATCTACTGCCAGCGCTCCATGGAGCGGACCCAGCAGAAGGGCGAGAGGCAGGCCAGGCCGTCCCGTATGGAGATCCTGTCGATCCTACTGAGGAACCCCTACCACCACTCCCTGCCCTTCAGCGTCCCTGTCCACTTCCTCAATAACACCTACCAGGTAATACATACAGTGTAGAACATATATATGTATATGCGTGCGGGGATGCCTCATCTACTGTCTATATCATGTGTCTTGTGCTGTCTTTATCTTTCCATAAGAATGCACTATCTCTCCATAGGTGGTGAGCTTCGATGCGTCGACCACGGTGGAGGAGTTCCAGTGCCGCCTCAACCAGGACACCGGCATACGGAAAACCGGGCAATCCGGCTTCAGCTTGTACACCGACGACCCCACTGGACGAGAGCTGGAACACTGCCTGCAAGGAGGCATCAAGGTGCTGCATCTTTTATTCATGCACAGCTGACTTTTTTGGAAGATAGGGAGCTTTTAAACAGCTTGTTTCACACGACGATCCTCCAATACTAAACACAAACCTGCTATTTTCCTTGCGTCGTCCGCAGATTTGTGACATTATCTCCAAATGGGAGCAAGCCTCCAAGGAGCAGCACACCGGCAAGTCTGAGAACACCAGGACTGTCCGCCTCACCTACAAGAACAGGTAGAGGCAGGAGCCAACTGGGCCAATCGCTATCTGTATTATGATTCAGAGCGCCCACTTACATTCGGCATTCCTGAAACATGATGAAAAGTCAAGGGAAAGTCCTGGGAACTGTACAACAGGGCCATGATGGGAACACTGTTGATTATATTTCTAACTGTATTTGTCTTGTTCTCTCTTTTATGTCCGCCTCCATCCATTCATCCCTCAACCAAATACTAACCCATCTATCTTCTAATCCATCCATCCATCTTTCCACCAACCCCTCTGCCCTCTGTCCCGTCCGCCTCTCTGTGCCCAGGCTGTACTTCTCTCTCCAGGTGAGGGGGGAGTCGGAGAGGGAGAGGCTGCTGCTGGCCTACCAGACCAACGAGGCCATCGCGGCGGGACACTTCCCCGTCAACAAGGAACTGGCTCTGGAAATGGCCGCGCTGCTGGCCCAGGTTTGTCCACACACACACTCAAGTAATGGAAGATAAATGAGGTTAAGAGGTGTGACTGTCACGGGTATCATGCCACAGTGATATATTCCTTATTTCCTATTGTGATATTGTATAGTGTTGCAGTTAAATGGAACCTCGCCAAGCCTTTTATAAACTGGAGAATAAAGAGCGAACATTTCATGCATTGATGTTGAATAGACTTGGCAATAATGTCAATAATGTCACACCCAAAAGTCCTCTCTGTCGTCAGGAACCCGATGTAAGGAACAGAGTGATTCCATGTCTTTGTTCAGGTGGAGTATGGGGACTTTGAGCGTCCGTTCTCCGCTCCTGGATCAGCGCAGACCAAGTCCAACCAAACCCTGAAACAGGTTCTGGAGCGGTTTTACCCCAAACACTACCGCAGGACCGCCTCCGAGGACCAGCTCAGGTACGACACACAAAACTAGCCGGCTGGGCTTCGATTCAGCGCTCCATGCACCTTGCCAAACGTTGACTTATGTTTTGTTTACTACCCCCCTCCCCCCTCCGTCCATCCCCCCACCCCCCGTCCAGACAACTGCTCCAGCGCCTCTCCGCCCGCTGGGCCTCCCTCCGGGGCCGGAGCCCGTCCGAGTGCGTCCGCATCTACCTGACCGTAGCCAGGAAGTGGCCTTTCTTCGGCGCCAAACTGTTTGAGGCCGAGGTGTGTGTGTGTGTGTGTGTGTGTGTGTGTGTGTGTGTGTGTGTGTGTGTGTGTGTGTGTGTGTGTGTGTGTGCGCGGGCATGTTAGCGTGTGATCTCTAAAAGCGCTGTTTGTCTTGTCTTCAACCCCACAGATATAAACAATGGGTTGTTAAATGTGTTAATATTTGCCCTCAAATAAAGAAATGCACTAAAATATGATAAGGTGCTCTAAATATATAATGTACTGTAACACAGTGTGACATAACGTAGCATAATGTTTGTGTTTAAGTATATACAATGTCAAAATGGGCCATTTTAACCAGTCATTTAGTTTTATATTCAGTCTTAAAAGTCTTATTGATGCCAGTGGGGATAAAATAATCCCACTTGTTTCCAGTTCACTTGTTTCAGGAAGTGTTTATACGTTGAAGGCAGAATGAGTCAGATCACTCTACTAGTATCTAGGAAATGACACTTGATTTAAGGGAATTCTTGAAACAAGCTGAAACAAGTGAAACTGTCTCACCCCTCTGGCAGTTTTTTTTTTTTTTTTGTTTGTTTTTTTCAAGATAAATAAGATTGCAAGACTCAGCACAAGATTAAAGAGTGTTATCGTTTCCTCTCTTCCTGTTTGTGTCTCTGCGTTCAGTCCATCACCCCCTCTCCGGAGCAGGGCGCGCGCGTCTGGCTGGCCGTGCACGAGGACGGCATCGGCGTGCTGGAGCACAACTCTATCGTAAGCATCTCTGCCCTAGCTGCCCCCGCATCACTCTTCTGCTGTCTCCGGCTTGATTTTGCCGCCGAAATCACTGAGGACAGAGATGGTATTTACAAGCCACGCGACCCGTGGAGCGTGACGAGAAAACAAGCTGATATATGATTAGATGCAGGTCGTTGTAATGTATTCAGGTGGCGTTTGGTTTAGAGAACTGCTATGCGCCCAGGGTTCCCAAAGGATTATGCATGGATGTAAGGATTATGTAACAATTTCCAACTGATATTTGGCCTAAAAACAGTTCTTCACATGATGTAGCTCAATAAATAGGTCTTCTAATGTGGTTGATGTGGTTTAGATTTATAAAATGATTTATTGAAGTGTGTATAAAAATGCAAGTTGTTCAGTGAGATATGGAAATGTCAGGCTCAATATCTCAAAACTACCCTAGAAATAATAAGGAATCTTTATGGGGAAATTGGGTTGATGCAGCAGCAAGTAACAGAAAGGATATAAACAAGAATAGAGCAAATGGGAGCAATTAAACATAACGCAACCAACTGCAACAGTAGAATTTTGTCAGTAGAAATATATTCATTTTGCACACATAGATAAATTATATACATGGTGTGCAGATTTGCATATGTGTCAAAAACTTCAGAAAAAGTGACAATGTGCAAGGTGCATGCACATTGTTGTCTGTCTTCATTATCGGAACATATCAGAACATCGTCACGCTACATCTGTGTGTGTGTGTGTGTGTGTGTGTTCAGAAGCTGCTGGTGTCCCACCCCTACAAGAACCTGATGACGTTCGGAGGCTGCAAGCAGGACTTCATGCTGGTGGTGGGGCAGAGCATCGGCACCAACGCCACCAAAGACAAACCCACGGAGAAGCATCTCTTCGCCATGGCTGCCTCCAAGGTCAGACAGAGAGCCAGAGCTGCATCAAACAGATAGTCCTTAGTGTTTGTTTTAAGCTGCGTGGAGTGCCAGATGGGTGGGGTTTACTGCATCAGGGCAATTGAGATAATGTCAACTAGGGTTAAACCAATATATCATGCTGATATTAGGCTTTTGATAACAGTCAAAATACCGGCCCAGTCAGCATCAGCCATCTGCTGGATGAAAATGAATAGGATGCAGTTTGATTCATTAAATATTAATTGTGTAAATGAATAGGAAATCACTTCTACACTGGTTGTCTATGGGAGGCCCTCAGCCTGAACTGATGCTAATGCAGCTTGCTTGATCGGATTCCACACAAGTATGCATGAATATGTTGTCATTATTATTATTAGTAGTAGTAGTAGTAGTGGTAGTAGTGGTAGTGGTGGTGGTAGTGGTGGTAGTATTATCCTACTGAATTATCCTATACATTTTTTCTTATGAAAATTGTCAGATTTGTGGATTTTGAATATTGGTTATTAACAGCTTAAATCCAAAAACATCAGTGTTTGTATTGGCCTTCAAAAACTCATATCAGTCGAACTCTAGTGTCAACTAGTCACAGAAAAGTATACTAAATTGACTCTTGTATTATATTGTCATATGTTGTCAGCTAAAACAAACTAAATAAGGATTTCCAAATGAACTCATATGAACTCACATGGGGAGAAGATGAATCCACACAAACACTCACACTGACGCCTCTGTGTTGTTTGACTGACAGATCAGGGAGATGACCCTCCTCATCTCCAGCTACATCAACAGCGCTCACCAGCAGAAGGCGGCCGCCCACCACCTCTCCGCCCCGGCCCTCATGGTGGCCCAGCCCCTCAATCTGAAGAGCAAAGAGCTGAGGAGCAAGTCCCCGCCGGCGACGGGCCGTCCCAGCAAGGCCCCCACGCTGCTGTGACCTGCTGGGACGACGCGAGTGGCACTGATGTGGTTGAGGAAGGCCCTGATGTCTCTGAGCGATATTCACATTATTCCTTTTTGTTTCAATTTGAAAACGCAGAATTTACTTAAAGCTGCACCAGGCATGATTTTTATGTAGAAAACCCACCCATCTTATCACATATTTATAATTCTGAAATTTAAAGACACAATGGTCGCCGGCAAGAACTAAGAGGCTTTGCTTAGAAACTGCCTCCAAGGATATTTTCTGTCTTTCTGATGCATGTTGCTTTTATGTGCTGACACCAAAGAGAAAAGTCAACACTATTTATTGACAGACTTAACCAAACCTCTCATTAATCTGTGCTGCCTGGTACATTTCCTCGTGGAGAAAGACGCCGTGTGAAGATCATCAAAGCGACTTCATGTTTGTATTCCTCGCTTCAAACATCATGCACAGTCATATGTGATATATAAAAGAGGTGGTGATGCTTTATTAATAAATAACAATTTAGAGGGGATTTAAGGCCGTCTCATAGAGCATAATGAGACTCTGCCGGGAAGTAAAAGATATACTGAAGTGTTTAACATTGTTGTATAATGAAGGATACTGCACACTTTGTAATACAGTAAGAATTTATTAATAATTAACAATTTTGCAGTAGGATGACTTCATTTGCAATTAAAGTGGATCGATTTTTTCTTGTTAAGAAATGAGAATACACCGTTTTCCATGGAAATGTATGTGGACTGTTTGCAATAGAAAGTGTCTAATGCATGTGATTGATTGGGCAAGTTGGTTGTGTTGGGAACTCCTGTGGCTGGTAAGAGCAGAGCCGTTGTTCTATCTGGAAACTGGCTGCCTCTTAGTTACTGAATAGCCTGGAGTGTAGTGAACTTTAAACTTCTAGCCTTTCTGGTGGGGTGAAAAACCCAAATTGGGCGAGAAACCTCCACTCTGCTGCGTTATACCGCACTGATTAAGGCAGGGATACAGGGCAGACACGGAAATCGACACCGCTATTACATAATGCTTTTATTTTAAAGAAAGATGATGAATGTCGAAAGACGAGTAAGGCGGAAAATGAACGGTTAAAGAGTTGCTGAAATGGTTGATGGGAAAGAGGATGTTCTCTCTTCTGACTGGTGTGACACAGAAGCTACAGGAAGGTGTTTTAAGGACCTGACAGGATCCGACTTTGTGACCCATTTCCCCCATAATGTACAATGGCACCTAAAGAGAAACTGGAAAAACAGGAATCTTATTATTTGACATTTTATCATGTTAGGTACTTTTAAAGATGTTCCGATTTCTGCCTCCCAGTATTTCCCCCGTGCCGGAATACGACCTTTGTTTGAAGTATTGTTAGGTATTATATTTATTTGTCATATGAAAATACATTGTTTGTAAAATGTCTTTGCTGGAATTGTTATAATTATTGTTTGTTTGAATAAACACCCACGACAAACAAGTAACTGGTTCCGACAAGTATACTATACTATAAAATCCCTGTACAACCTGTATTTTCCACATTCAAAACAGTAATCCATGCTGTCAGTGAAACTATCATTATCTCACATGACACAGGAGCGATTTCACAACCTAACCCACAGAAACCATAACAGTCACACACTGGGACTTTATTACACATTTCCCAGCGTCCGCCCCCCCCCCCCCCCCCCAAACTGGTGTCCGGCCTCCTCATTGGTGCAAAACGGTGACTGACACCTCGATACCTGCATTAGGGGCCGGGCGGGAACTGACACACCCTCATTCCAGGTTAGGTGCATTCATGGGGGGAGGGGGAGTGGGAGGCGGAGAGGGGGGGGGGGCAAGACATACGACACCCAAACTTGTCTGAACTAGCCAGAAAGCTGCTTTTGTCCTCGTGTCGCCATGGAGACGAGGGGGAGGAAGGGCGCGAGGGGGGAAGAGAGCGGGTGAGGCAATGGAAACTGACATGAAGTGGAGAAATCATTGATGACAACGCTATTTCACTGAGCCGTCATGTACATATTCAAAAGAAAAGGGGAAGAAATAGAGAGGAAGTCCACATCCAGTCTAAATGTTAAATATTGTATGGAAAGGTGCAATATAAATGACATAAAATGCATTACATTCATTAATGTCAGTTACAGGTGGTTACTTCCTGGTTAAAGGTTGAACAGGTGCTGTCTGCTCAAGCGCTGCTGTACCTGTACAACTGCTGTGAAAGATCCAGCACAGCAAAACAACAAAACACTCATCTCAACAATGTGAACGTGTTGTGACAGGACGCTTTGCTCCATGGTGGCTGTGTCAGCCGTGCTGCAAATTCCCATTCTCTATCATTCTCTATCACTGTCTCCTCAGTGGTGGAAGATTTCCCCCGTACCGCTCTGTGCTGGCCGTCTGTTTTTGTGACTCATGTTGAGCTGGGAGTACAGGTTAGCCTCTTTAAAGCCTTGTCTGCCTGTGTGTTTGTTGTGTATCTCAGCTCATGAGGGGCGGGGGAGGGGAGAACCAGACAGACAGGTTGGACGTGAATGCCGAACGGTTTCAGAGAGAGGGCCAGAGCTGACTAACCGCCTCCCTCTATACTAACAGGTGTCGTCAATGGCATCTACATACATGCAAGGCCCTCTCGGCCAACTGGTATCACCAATACTTCGATATATGTGAAGTGATGTGTGTTCCATCGCTTCAGATGTGTTTCTGCGCGATTGTGTCATAAGATCCTTCGAGAATAATTCCTCTCATTTGCATTTCAGGTCATATCGGACAATGTCTTGTGCACAAGTGGCGACTGACAGTAAACAATGTAAAGTGTGACAACAGACACATGACATGCTATGTGCGTGACCCATTACAAATACTTTCATACAGAGTACCGAAGATACTATGGGAGTGATGCATACAAAACAACAGGGCCGCCACACCCATGCAGCGTCTCACCTGGGGGAATGTAAACAATAGAGGCCTGTTAAAATCCACCATGTTTTCCTCCCTATCAAACAGACATCTTTCATGCATTTGAGACATAGGGAAGATTGAAGGAAAAATATTTTCATTGGGAAATATCTTAACAGGACACACCCAACATTGACTAGATCTTGTTTTGGTTCTTAGTTAAGCTGGAGTATTCATGTCTGCATGATATGGGCTTGGCTGTGAAGTTATGTTTGCACAATCATGCTACAGCAGTGGGGAAAACTGCAGAGAACTCTATTAAATTTGAGATTTTAGTTTTCGCTCTTGTATAACAAGAGATAATCACCAATAACATGCAAAACAGTTCCAACAGAGGCTACTCCCTGCCTGCGCCCCTCCCCGATATTGTCTGCAGTACTTTTCCATTAAGGAGGTACCTGCCTCCAAAACAACACCTACTCTCTTCCATTACAAAAAAGCAACTTCTACTTATGGCACAAACAAACCCACACCACATCAAGTTATTTTAAAATCATCTTTTATTAAAAACACTCAAACAAAACACAAATCCTTAAGAAACTGTACAATCTATGACATGGAAAGCTCTCCATTTGACAACACGTTTAACATTAAAAACGGGGCACGTGCCATACAATTTTTTAAAAACGCACAGTTCTTTTTGGCATATAGAGATGGCGTGATTCTCAGAGTTTACAGTTCATAAATAAATGACGCAATAGGGTACCAGTAGTGCCAAAAAAAAACAAAACATAAAAGCAAGTTGATCGTTCCTTTACAATCTGCATTCCTCAAGTAAAACATAACAAAATGGCAAACTCCCACTGCAAATAAGTTCCTCCGAGGGTGATGTGCAAGCTGTTGATTCTCGCACAGAACTCCCACTCCGATGGGAAGACTTTACATGGCCTCCATCTCTCTGGGCTGAAACACAATCAAGAACAAACAAATCAAGAACAAAACAGCAACTAATCTCTTATTAGAACGAGCATGAGTCACTTTTAACAGAAGGGTGTGCATGCCATTGGATATGCAAATTCAACTCACCTCTGCCTTGGCATACCGCTGCTGCTCTCTTCTCCTGGCCAAGAACTATTTAGACAGAAAACAAAGTCAGAAAAAAAAGTCACCATTGTATTTATGTCAAATAGGTGATAGGAGCCAAAAAAGGTAGAAGCATGAAGCGTCAACTCACCAGGACCAGCAGGCCGGCAGCTACAGCCAGCACCACCACCACGATGACGGCGATGACTCCACCCGTCAGCCTCTTCATGGTGAAGGTGGGGGCTTCCTCGTCCACGTAGTACACCAGGATTTTCTCCATCTCCAGCTTCTGGCCGTCCACCATGGGCTCAAACTTGGCCTGGTCCTTGAACAGGGGCAGCACCTTCACCTACAGGATCCAAAGGGAAGAGATTATGGAAATGACAGGGTGAGTCAATGGGACTCTTCAAGCCTGAGTGCTTAGGAGCCTCTGTTGTTATTGTGAATCAATGTTGGCTTCAGTTTGGGACGGCTCTGTATTGTCACTTTGATGAACATGGCTACTTTTTGGAGTTCATGATGAAAATATGGAAACACTCTTCTGACATTTGAATACACCTACTTTTTGGAGCGCATGATCAAAATATGGAAACACTCTGACATTTGAATACACCTACTTTTTGGAGCTCATGATCAAAATATTTGAATACAGTTCACTATACATCCACTTGAGTCTAGAACCCAAACATTAAGCTTGTGTTCCATTGCCATTAACATGATAAAAAGAAGTTTCCAACGTACGTCTTTCTCCATGTAGTAGGCCATCTGGGTAAGGTCATGCGTGCGGTCTTTCATTTCCTTCTTCACGTCCACCACAATCAGACGGGCTTTGGGGTCGTACTGCAGAAATGGCAGACAGATTAGATTAGAACACTCTCAAAAAGGATGCATCCTTTTCACATCTGTCTAGATTGGGGAAAACACACATTTGTGAGACTTTTCACTGGAATTACTATTAACATATGTAGAAATGGGACACAAATGCATGTCGTCCCAAACTAGACACACCCATGTCTTTAAAGTCACATCAACATCCACCTCCACCACGACGTATGCCACACCCGCTCACTGAGCCTCTCTTACCTCGACCTCCTTCACAAGAGTCTTGTCAAAGTTGCCGTAACGCTTGTTGATGGCGTCCGCAATGGCACTGTATCGAGACAAGAAACGACCATTATTCTTTATTCTTTTAAATCTTTGATGTTGACAATGTGGTCTCGCATTTTAAAATGGACTCTGTTAAATGTACTTACGGCATCAACTTTTTCTCATCCACTGCTTTGGGCACTTCTTTGTGTGTCAGCTCCAAACGCACCCAGCTAGGGAAAAAGGAGAGATAGGCTTAAGATTTAATCTCTAAAGTAAACTATTCATCCTAATGGCATCTTATACATGTTTTCCTTTCCTCAAGTTTCTTCATTCTGGCATTTCATATCCATCACACCAATCATCCATTGTGTTGATGAAGAGCAAATGACTTACTAGGTCTCCACCAGCTTCTCACACTTGAGGTTCTTGTCACCCTTGTCGGTTCGCCGGACGCCGGCGCTGTTGACGCACCAGCACTCCTCGGTGTTGTTGCACTGCTTGGCCTTGAACTTGCCGTCGTTCTCACACTCTGGGTCGTAGATGCCGTCATTGTCCACGATGGCGGTCTCCACCGGCTTTCCCCCCGTACGGGTGCTCAGGCCCTTCTTGGCTCTGTACATCTCGGCCTTCATCAAGTAGCACTTAGGGATCACTGGGGATAATAATTTTTAAAAAAAGCCTTATTACCAACTTTTTAAATGGAAGACTGAAAACTGTCAAGTCTAAAGACTGGACCCAAAACAAACATCTTCAAAAGAGAAATGTTGGGGGACAAAGTGGTCATCGCAATGTGGAACTTACTTTTGGTGCAGTCCAGCGTTTGTTTCGCGCCGGCGTCGACCAAAACGCTGCACGTGCAGGGGGTTCCATCACAGGTGGCCCACTTCATAGTGTTGCATGAACCTGAGGAAGGGGGAAAATAACACATAAAAAGGGTTGTGTCATTCAGACTATGAGAATTTTTAACATCAGGTTTATCCAAGTTAAACACTTAAGTATGCCGTGTCAGAAAGCCCTAAATTAAAACCTAATATTCCTATGGGCATTTGAAGTGTGTGTAAAGTGAGTTCATAGGTCCTTATGGTAGGCTTTCTTTCTGATAGGATATATAATTCATAGTTTTGCTGTTTTGTTTGTAAAGTATCAATCCAATATGTATTATAGCTGTAGGCTTTCATAAGTTTCGGGGTTACATTTCCTATAAACAAAGAGGCAACAGGTAGACCAGCAGGTAACTTGGATAAATCAACTGGGCGTTGGTTTCATCACACAGCGAGGTCCCAGGAGAGCGGGACAACTCCTCCCAACCCCCACTCTGCACCGAAACTCACTGCGTTAGGCATCAAAACAGCTTTAAATCCTGCTTTTCCACCTCCCGTCGTTAGTGCAATTACTTTATAACGGCAAAGGTTAAATTAAAGTCGAGTAAGCTCATTACAGGTCAAGTACAGCCCATGTGAACATTACAAGTTAGAGAATATCTAAACCTACTATTTCTACTTTATAACTCAGCTACACTAAAGAACTTTGACGTGTTTTGATTAGGCTAAACCCTTTGAGTGGACTACCGTGTGTTGTAATGTAAAGTTAGCTTACAACAGGTCAACAAATTATACTACTTACATTGAGCTGAGGCTCCCACAGCAAGGGTGGCGAGAACGAGAGCAATCCAAATTTTCATGGTGAAATTTGGGAAATAAACCTTGAATGAAGCGGTAGGCCAATAAAGTTTCCTCAGTCGCCTTTGTGTCCGTCCGTCGTCCTCAAAGGTGGAGTAATGAAATAGAGTCGAAGCACACAAGGCGTCCTTTTCTTCCTACAGGTGTGTCCTGGTCAAACCAGTTTGGAGAGAAGCTCCACTGGGTCGTGTTCAACAGGTGAGAACTAAACAAAAAAAACAGTGGTGAGCAACGCTAAAGTCGAATTATTGTGTATATATTTGCTAGTTATTAATTATGTTCCACTTCGGTTGTTGCTGCCAAACTGATACGGAGTTGTTAAGTACTAAATTTATAAGACCATTAGTCTCATGATGTCACTCCAATTTGCATAATAGGTAGGGAGGGGGGGTGGTCTACGTCAAACGCACTTTTCTTCCTCTATGACCATATTTGGTCTCATTCGTTGAGGTGTGTGTGAGAGAGAGAGATTTAGTATTTTTAAGCATATATTTTAAACTCTGTAAATTTCCATAACTTTATCCAGACACATAGCCTACCTTTTGGCAGAAATATCCCCAATGACAAATATCTAAATCTAATTATATCTATAAATATACCTATAGGGACTTACACTGTAAGTCTGTGGTGCTCAGTATTAAGTTTATAGAGACCTTATTGTACTTTACAGTATTTATGAATCTGCTTTGGTATCACTATAATGTGTCTAACTCTGTGGGTCTCAGTGGTGAGTTTATAGAGACCTTATCATACTTAATGGTATTTTTATATCATATGGTATGACTATAATATTCCTGTAGGATATTATATATTGCTATATTTAGTATGACTATAGTTATTTTCATAAGGGAAAATTAGGAACTAGACTTTGAATCACAGCATCATTTATCACTCAGTCAAGGTTTTGTTACAATCAAACCATTTAGCTGTGTAGGGTTCTTATTTCATATCAATATACCTAAAATAGCCTAGTACATGTGCATACAAATAAGCATTAATAAGCATTATTTAGTTTACTGTAAATAAGAAACAATGTGACGTCATCACGCTGTCCAAGGAGGAATCTCACAAGACTGAAACTGAGGTGAGGAAAACAGTAGGCTACATTTCTCATGTTGTGAGTCAGGTCCTTTTGGGTGACATAACTGAGTCACAGCCTCGGGCCTCGCAGGGATTATCTGGCTGAGAAATATTCTCACCTGCACCTACTGTGGAATTTTTTTACCCTAATCCATCATTTGACATCAATCCATCATCAAGTGGACTATTCAGAGGAGGAGTACTGAAATATTCTTCTAAAGTACAAATATTCTTAATTTACTCAAAGGATATGGAGAAAGTTATAAGTGTGAGAGTAAATCACTGAAAGTATTCAAGCAACAAGTCAAAGTCAAAATGTATATAATGGAAACTGGATTTTGTGAAAATTTAAACAGCTAATAGTGAAAATATAGATTTTAAAAATACTCTTGAGAATCAATCTAAAAATCAACCCTACCTAAGTAGTAGCAGCAACTAGAGTAGCTGTAACTAGTTACTTTCCACCTGCCATATTACGGCATTGATCTGTCCCAATTCAATGAATACTTCAGAAATGTCCAGTACACTGACATCATATATGCTTCTCTTCTGAGTATGTTGTACTTCACTTCTACTAGACTAGGTGTTTAAGCCTGTACTGGCTGGAGGGGACAGTATGGAATATGCACAAATTCTTAATGACTCATACTTGAGTGTAAGAGTAATCGGTTTTTATAAAAGATAGATCTATCCATAACAATATTAGATTTCTATTGAATGTGCTAGACTATAGGGATAAGATTGATGACAATGGTTTTATTTTATTTTTGGATTTTTATCAAGCAGTTGATATGGTGGAACACCCTGTTATTTTATTTCTTTTTAGATTATTTTAGTATAATTAGAATGTTGCATGGTGGCATTAACAGTTCAGTATCTGTTCCATTTGGTACAACCAAAAGATTTGAGGTTAAGAGAGGAATCCGTCAAGGATGTCCCAGCTCACCGCTGTTGTTCATAATTGTTTCTTAATTATTAGCTATTCTCATAAAGTCTAGTTCATCTAGGGTGTAATCCATCGCCATGGGTGCCATCCTCCAGTTGAGCCAAAATCCATGTGAATCAGAATGCTTTTTAACATTTTGTGATACTGTGGTAAGTCTTGGTACTTTACCCTCCTGTTCAGTGTAAATGATGCAGACATGTTTATTGGTATTTATTATGGAAAGCAAAAGTCACTGAAAGAGGGCATTATTCGTTGACTGCCACATGTTCATGAATCATCAAACCGAGGAACAAGAATCAAGAGTCACTTGGTTCTTGTAATGTGTGGTGGGGAGTTCAGCAACACCGAAATACTGTAGTCTGGCCGTCTGGCTCCATACAGCTGTGTGTGTGTGTGGGGGGGTCATAAGTTCATCACCTCAAGAGTCCATCTTTCTCCCCCCGCCAAGTTTAGCCTACTTTGTAAATTGGTATTAGTACATTCTACCTTTCACACGCTGAGCTGACAACAACAGACTGACTTTTACTAACGTACTGTTCACTGTGTAAATGTAGCCTACTAACACTGTGACACAGGTTCCTTGTCCTTGGTTGAAGGGAGTGAAGTGTCAGATCACTGCCATCACTAGCCTGTGCTGTGGGAAAAAACAATTAAAGGGTATCATGACAAAAGGAAATCATAGCTAACCAGCATTAAATTACAAAAGCTTAATTTTTAGATTGGTTGCCTTTAATATTTTTAAAACACAGTTTCAGTTAGTTTGCTGAACCACTTACCTCGGATACTAAGTTTTATTAAGTTCATCTTCTATGTTCTGAGCGTGTTCTGAGATGTTTTGAAGAACTTTTTGTCAGTAAAGCTTTCTTTTTGAAGTGCCAATTTGCGCTTCTTGACCTTTTGTGAAAACCGGAATATCCGATTTTAATATGCAGATGAAGGGGAGGCCGCGGTGATGGAAGTGAACACTGCATTGCTTGACATGCCAGCAAAAGTGCCAATGCCGTTTACCAGTGTCGGTACCATCTGGGCTCGGCTGCCATCTAGGCTCAGGACCCTACCATAGCTGAAAATAATGTGTCTCCTTCTGATTGTTGACAAGTTCTAGGCCTTGCTGCAGGTTTCATCGAACCTAGATTTCCCAAACCCTGTCTCTCTACCTTATTAAAGGTTTCTTCAGCTGCAGTGGTGGTCGCCGCCTTCCTAAACGCAGAGCAGATTCGAAAACCACTCACATCCACTCACTGTTAGGTCGCATCCAGAGACACACACATCCAGTAATAAAATCAAACATGATCTACGCTTGAGTTGAATAACCTTCAGCTAAACCACTGATTGTTTTTACCACCATAATAAAAACCTTGACAATCGACTTTTATGACTTTAATGTCAAGTGTAACGAGGGTAAACAATTGTACAGGCTCAATTGATCAGACACTATAATCTTTTATGACAGGCCATAAAATCTGTCTGCATAATGCAACCCCCTTCTCCCACCTGTGGATGGAGCTCATAAACCAGCTCAGTGTCTGGAGCTGCCTTATCGGCCCAGTAGCTCCTTCTGCCAAGGATATATTACCCTGTGTGTCATACTGTATATACACACAGCTGCTTTGAAAGACCAGACTGAGGCTGGCTGCCAAAAACCCCAGGATCTAAAAGAATCCAAAATAAATTATATTTAAAAAATATTATTTTTTGGGATTGACAGCTTGTTCTGATGTGATAATTCCCACCTATCTTTTACCCCATGCAGGTTAAACCAAATGCAAAGAATTACAGTAGGCAACTAGCTATTATTCAACCCAGATGAATAGTGTGACAGCTTTTGGTTCAGGAAAAAGGGGCATAAAATCATAATGGTTTGATTGAGCTCACAATCCAATAATTACACTGATATCAACAGCGATTAAATCCTGATGGTTATAACACTGCTCCAGTACCTGTGTATAATTGAACTAATGTTAACACAAATCCTTTCAATTCAAACTGATGTCTAACATTATTTTTTCTAAGGAGACAGACAGTCAGCACAAGGCCTAGTCTTTTTCCATATACTCTAGACTACCTGCCCTATATCCCTATATACTAAAACTACTCTGTCTAGCCTATTCAATTCACTGGAAACATCAGTCTTTATTTCTACATTTAGAAACATGCCAACAAAAGGTCAAAATGGACACCAATAAAAAAAGAGAAAAAAAATGAAGAAATATTCTGATAGCTGAAGATATATCTAAAGATAAATTATCATACAAAGCAAACAAATTATCAGAATACAGGAGAATCAAAGTGTAAACCATGACCTGAAACTTCCTAATCCCTTTCTCCCCAGATGAAGAAGTGAGTGACTGTCTATTTGTTGTCCTCTGTTCTTTTCTACAGCGGGCAGGACAAACGGAGGCCCCGGGGGACTGGTCCACTTATTGTTCGAGGGGCCGATACATAACGCAGAGGAATATGGGTGTTCCCCTTCTCAGAGGTTTAAGATGTCAGGGAGCTGTATGGTATGGTGAGCCAGACCATTGTCTCTGGGGTGGAGGAGCCAAGACAGAGGTGCGGGCGGAGGCGGCGGACGAGGCTGGGCGTAGACGAGAGGTATCGAGAGATGAGGAGAAGGGGAGAGGAGAGAGAGAGATCCAGAGGAGGGGAGCCTGCACTCTCAGGCCCGATGGAAGCCTCCCGCACCGCCAGGAGACGGGGAAGTATGCGGTGAGTGGGAATCAGTGCTATTGGAATTCCTCTTTTCTCTATTTCTTTCTTCATTGAGTTGTGCTTCATAGCGTCTTCTCTGAGTGTTATTATCAGTCTGTTTTATATGGATATTCACCATGCTGTTATATTGAATAATTTTCATATAATGTTGGTTTTAATGGTTATTTTTCGAACAATTGAGAGCAAAGGCGTCATTGAGACAGAGGACAGGATGTGTCATTTGCTATACATGTGGGTCACTGAGTGTATGACACATATTGGTCCGTATAGAATAACAGTTAAAATTCATATAAGACTGTCTACTTATGTCATTGTCATTTGTTCTGTTTCATGTTTGTCATATTGTGATTATTATGAAGTATGTCTTTACCCTCTGTATCAACTTTTGAAGAAAGCTATTATTCAGTTTTTAATGATTTCTGTTAACCTTTTTTGTTTTTTTGGGGGGGGTGAGGGAGTTAAAACTGGAAAAACATAATTACGCCTGAGCGCTTTGATAAAAGAAGCTACTAATTACTCACATGACAAAGGCCGTGGTAATGCAAAGTCATTTTGTGAAGCAACATAATTTCTCCCTTTACTTGTCTGACAAGAAACCTTACCTGTAGTTTCTGTCTAAAAGTATTTCTGAGGTTTTGTAACATGTATTGTGAAACAGCCTTTATTCATTCAGGTGAGTCCAATTGAGCCAAGGATGTCTTTTCCAAGACCTGGCCAAGACGGCGGTGTCCTAAAACAACGCATCAGCTTTTTCCAATAGAGTCACTTCCCAGAGTTCCAACCGGTCCTTTAAACTCCCACTTACAAGAATAACCACTTCCTTAAGTATCAAATATTTCTTTAGGCTATTCCACCCAGATGGTGACAAAGGTCACGGTGGCTTTCTTACCTATCTCACTCCAAGTTGGAAGCCCTAAGGGAGACTTGATAAGATTTACAGTAGACAGCACTGCATTTATGTAATGGGAGTCTGCCTTTCCATCCGCAGACAATAGCCTACACAGCCTAGAGGGAATAGTAGCATTTAGATGGTAACCCAATCAGAACAAACAGAGATTATTGTTATCATATCCCTCTATTCAACTTGACTTTGTTTTTTTCCTAGAGACACTGTCAGTAAAAGTACTGGGGTGACTGACAGTGAAGCTAAGAACATTGTGGGGCCAACAACAGATTTTAAATCTGTGTCTGGTTGCTCATGTTCTAGCCAACAGCCAAAGACCTTGAAAACATTTTTTCACTGAGATAATCTCCATAGTGTCTTGGAACTAGGGTTTGACAGATATGGATTTTTAAAGCCCGATGCAGATACCAATATGTTTGGATTGAAGCTGCTGATAGCTAATATTTTGTTCTGCTATTCAATATCTATAGGTTTGCATGCCAAAAACATTACAAGTGTTCAGTGTTTCCCCCAGAATTGTATTCTTATCAGGGTGGAAAAGCATTTAGACCATCATGGGACACTAAAACTCTATATTAAAACTCATACTAAGAAATTATTTCAGGTGGGTTAGCAGCTCCTTACGGTAGGGTGACCCATCCTACTTTCTGAATTGAATAAACTGAAGAATTCAATAAATTAATAAAAAAAATTGTATATATCTGTGATGGTATGTCGGCAGTGGAAGACATGACTGCTGATGGCTGTCTAGGCTTTGGGGGCGGGCATAACTGACAACTAAGAAGTAATCTTAAACTGCTCGCGGGAGATACCTATATATATAATAAAATATAAAATTTCCATCTCTACCAGGTAGGAATCAGTTGCACTGTTAGATAAGCAACAGCAGAATGACACTGACTGCTCACTGACCTTATTGGGTGTTGACTGAAACAATAGGCTTATCTGGGTTAAGCCAATAACAATAGATACCAGACCATGGAAGTAGGCTATGGAAGTGAAAAGTATAATACGAAAGGTAACACATGCCGTACCATTACGTAGAACCAGGACTTTGCCTACTGTACCATTTCAAGAGCAAAGCTGGATGACATTTCAGGCTTCATTCAATGCAAAGCTGCGTAGGCCTCAGAATTGAAGCCAATACATGTTGTTTGGAATTGGATGTTGTGTTTTAGCTATACGGTGCTACAGCAAGTCAGCAGCCACAGATGGTATAGTGGTTGAAACCCATGTCTCTGTAACTCAACTAACTCTGTAACTGACCTAGGATTGAATCCTGCTATTACCTTCTCCTGTATCTCTCCTATTCTCTTCCCTACTGTCTCAAGGGTTGTGGAATGCCCACTCTCTTTTTGAAAAAAACAAAGATATGTATTGCTTCAAAGTGGGTGGTGGCAGTTCGATTCTCAATATCTTTTTTCTTTGCCCCCACAGGTTTCCGCTGCTGTGGTTGATATGTCTATGTGCAATGCTGGAATACTGCTGTGCAGGTGAGTCATTGCGCCGACAAGAACAGTAAATTTAATGATATATTCATTGTTCTTTTTAGCCAAAGCATAGACAGTAGGCTCCAACTAAATACTCACTATTAAAGTGCATTGATAAACATAGTCACATCCAAATCACATCTCCCTCTTTTTTCTCTCCTCCCTAATCTTCTCAGTTGCTGACCTGAAGGAGTGTGAGGCGGTGGGCAGTAAGTGCCACCCCAAGGCCGATTGTATGAAGGCCAACAGAAACTACACCTGTGTTTGCCACATAGGCTACAATGGCGATGGACTGCTGTGCAAGGACATTGATGAGTGTGACCTGAGCCTGCACGGCTGTCACCAAAATGGTCGCTGCAGCAACACACTGGGCAGCTACAGCTGTGCCTGTCTCGACGGATATGTTGGTGATGGCTTTGTGTGCGAGGACATCGACGAGTGCCAGACAGACAATGGAGGTTGCCACGCCAACGCCATGTGTACCAACCGCGAGGGCGGGCGAGACTGCAAGTGTAGAATCGGCTTTGACGGCAATGGCTTCCAGTGCACTGATGTTGACGAGTGCACTCTTCAAGGACTTTGCCACTGGAATGCCACCTGCACCAACAACCCTGGATCATATGTGTGTACCTGCGATGATGGCTACAAGGGCAACGGGAACTACCTGTGTCTGGATATAGATGAATGCTCAGAGATTCCCGGGGTGTGTTCTTCCTCAAATGGTTATAAGGGCTGTAAAAATCTGCCTGGCAAGTACAGTTGCACCTGTAGCAATGGCTACGAAAGCAACGGCAAGACCTGCGAGGACATTGACGAATGTGCAAGTAACATCTGCAGTCGGTTTGCACTCTGTGTGAACACCTTAAGCTCATACAAGTGTACCTGTTTGGATGGTTTTGAAGGGAACGGAGTGACATGTGTAGACATCAACGAATGCAACGGACTGAATAAATGTGACCCCAACGCAGCTTGTATCAATGTGCTGGGAAGCTATGAGTGCTCCTGTCAGCGAGGTTTTATAGGAAACGGACAAAACTGTGTGGATATTGATGAGTGTGAAACACCCAGCATCTGCCCTGGTACTGCTGTCTGCGTCAACACCGACGGGTCGTACTACTGTGACTGCGGCATCGGTTATTTCCTCTACAACTCCAGTTGCCAAGACCAGGACGAGTGCGCCTTAGGCCGCTGCAGCCCCCACGCTACCTGCACCAATGCCCCCGGGAATTTCGCTTGTCAGTGTATGGCTGGGTTCACGGGAGACGGCATCACCTGCGTGGATCAAGATGAATGCGTCCTGTCCCAGCAGTGCCACCACCAGGCCCTTTGCGTTAACCTCCCTGGCACCTACAACTGCAGCTGTCAGGTGGGCTACTCTGGGGACGGGGTGGCCCAGTGCGATGACGTGGATGAGTGTCTGGTGAATAACGGAGGGTGTCGGAACAAAGCTACATGCATCAACAACCAGGGCTCCTACTACTGCGAGTGCCCATCAGGCTTCGCCCTGATCAATCAGACTTTTTGCCAGGATACAGACGAATGCCAGGAGCTGGACGATCCATGTAAAGTGAACGAACAGTGCACCAACACCGAGGGGTCATACGAGTGCCTCTGCCAGGTCGGCTACTTCCGCCCTGCCAAAACCATGGACTGCGTCGATATGGACGAGTGTGAAGACAAAGCATGCCACGTCAACGCCTCATGCCTCAACATGATCGGGTCCTACACTTGCACTTGTAAACGAGGTTTTACGGGGAACGGCACCCAGTGTGAGGATATAGATGAGTGTTCAGCGGCGGGTGCTTGCCACCCGCGGGCGCTGTGCGTCAACGTCCCAGGGGAGTTCTCCTGCTCCTGTCAGCAGGGTTTCAACGGTGACGGCTTCTCCTGTCAGGACGTGGACGAGTGCACCCTCTCTGATACCGTTTGCCCGTCCTTCTCAGAGTGTGTGAACTCGCCCGGTGCTCACGTTTGCTCGTGTCTGAATGGTACGGTGGCTTACAACGACACCTGCGGGCCACCCAGTCGACTGTGCGCCCCCGCCTGCCACCCCAACGGACTGTGCCACCTTTCACCCACCGGGTACCAGTGTGTGTGCGACCTGGGTTATATGGGCAGTGGGCTGACTTGCTCTGACATAGATGAGTGCCAGACGAAAAACATTTGTCCCCAAAATGAGACAGAGTGTGTGAATAAACCAGGATCCTACGCCTGTGTCTGCAAACCGGGCTATACAAGCAATGGAACAGAGTGTGTCGGTAAAACACAGTTGATTTTTTGAAATAAATCTTTTAAAGCGTAATAAACTGAACCTATTTGAATGAGTGGTTCATATAATTTTCCCTTTAAATGCTGAATCCACATTCCAGATCTTAACAAAAGGCTAGCTCTGTCACAGAAGATATTATGTAGAAGTCTAATATCACTTTTTAAATGCATTATGAAGTTTTTAAAAATTTCATGTTCTGTCTTTTTTGTAAACAGATTAATCAATGTCTGCATTTTGATGGGCCTACTGTTCAAAAATGTTTTTTGTGCATAGACTTTCTACGTATTATAGGCAACATGAATTCTTTCATGGAGGAATACTGGTTGAAAATAATATCTTTGCAAACAATACAAATGTTAGCAAACTCTGTATTGCCTCAAGCCTCAAAATGCATTTGAACACTAACATTATGCCAGTCCTTGTATCAAGAGCTTATTCATTCAAATTTAGAGTGAAAGAGAAATCCTTTGTGTGAAAAGGATGTGAACAACATGTTGACACAAACTTCATTAGCCTCTGATTTGATAATGTATTGTCCTATGATGGGATGCTGTCAAGCCTAATTCTCCCTCTCTTCCTCCCTATCCCCCTGTCCCCCCTCTCCTAGATGTGAATGAGTGTGAGACAGAGCATGAGTGCAGTGAGTTTGCCCAGTGTGTGAACACTGTGGGCAGCCACCTCTGCTTCTGTCTCAGTGGCTTCACTGGTGATGGGAAGAACTGCTCCGGTAAGCGCCCACTCCTCATCGTAAATATCCATAACACCACTTTGTTTGTTTGCCCCCATGTGTGGAGTATCTTACGAGCTTTCTTTTAGCACCATTTGGAGCTGTTTCCCTGACACTGTCCAATTTTGGATGAATTATAGACATTGATGAGTGCCAAGTCCAAAACGGAGGTTGCCATCCCGTTGCCAGCTGCACTAACACGCCTGGGGCTTTCTACTGTGCCTGCCGGCCCGGCACAGACGGCGATGGCTTTGACTGCCAGGATGTGGACGAGTGTGAACAGAACTCCACCCGGCCCCACAACTGCAGTGCCCAGGGTTTGTGCAACAACACGGATGGGTCCTACCTCTGCCGGTGCCTGGACGGGTACCAGGGGGACGGCTTTGTTTGCGAGGACGTGGATGAATGTCAGCTGGCCACAACCTGCAGGAGCAACATGACATGCCACAACACTCCCGGTTCCTACAACTGTACATGTGTCTTGGGCATGGTGTACGATGTGGGCACGTGCGTGAGTGAAGACGACTGCCTGAACGCCAGCGCTCTCTGCCACCCTCATGCAGAGTGTCACCCCGATCGTGGTTCCTTCTACTGCCAGTGCCAGGGCGGTTATCAAGGCAATGGCACCGAATGCTGGGATGTGGACGAGTGCCACCAGTCAAACATGGGGTTGACCCAGATGTGCCCGCCGTTTTCCTACTGCCTCAACACCGATGCCTCCTACACCTGCAACTGCTGGGAAGGTTATCGTGCTAATGGGACACACTGCCAGGACGTGGATGAGTGCGCGACTGGGAACTTCACTTGCCCCAACAACAGCACCTGTACTAACGTAGAGGGGAGCTACAAATGTCCCTGTGACCCAGGCTTTTCAGCTAACGCCTCCCTGTGTTTGGATATAGACGAGTGCCAACTAGGCCTCGTCCAGTGCCCTAACATCTCCGGCTGCCTAAACACAGTGGGATCTTTTGTCTGTGAGTGCTGGGAAGGTTATCAGTGGAACAACACTGGCTGCGAGGATATCGATGAGTGCCTAGACAACTCCACCTGCCCTGAGCATAGTACATGCACCAACACCAACGGTAGCTACCTGTGTCTCTGTGACATGGGATTCACCAGGGTGGATGACCTGTGTGTGGATGTTGATGAATGCAATGGGACTGAGCTGGGACAGCTTTGCGCCAACGGGATATGTATGAATGCTATCGGCTCATATTACTGCAACTGCAGCCAAGGGTACTGGAATAACGTGACAGAGTGTGTGGATGTGGATGAATGCTCAGACTCCCTCAACTCTTCAGTGTGTCAGCTCAATTCTACATGCATCAACTCCCCTGGGTCCTACTACTGCCGCTGTGATAATGGTTTCATTCTGAACGGCACAGAGTGCCAGGATGTGGATGAGTGTGCCGACCCGGGTGCCACCCCTTGCCCTGAGCACTCACTGTGCAACAACACAGCGGGGTCATTCCTGTGCTTGTGTTTGCCCGGGTATACGCCCGTCGGCCTGGGCTGTGAGGATATCGACGAATGCACGGACGACACCGCCTGCCGCTTTGACCAGGTGTGCGCCAACCAGCCTGGGTCGTACCGCTGCTCCTGTCCAACGGGGTACCACGAGGAGGAGGGGGCGTGCGTTGACACCAATGAATGTGAGAATGAGCCATGCCACCCCCTGGCACGGTGTTGGAACAGACCCGGGTCCTTTTCGTGCCACTGCCCTCTGGGCCACACTGGCAACGGTACCTGGTGCGAAGACGTGGACGAGTGTGTTGTCCTGACCAAGGCGTGCCACCCTCGCGCTCGCTGCTACAACACCCCAGGGTCCTTTGTATGCGTGTGTGTGCCAGGCTTCCTGAGCATCGGGCCGCTGTGTGTGGACTTAGATGAGTGCCAACAGGATAACGGGCGGTGTCACCCTGCCGCCGCCTGCTCCAACCATGTAGGTGGTTTCACATGCTTGTGCGGTCAGGGCTGGGATGCCACCGAGCACAATGGTCATGGAGAAGGAGGATGTGTAGATCGGGATGAGTGTGTGTCATCCATGGCATGCCCTTGGGAAACATCCTGTACCAACTTGCCAGGGTCTTTCGACTGTTCCTGTCCTGTGAACAGCACAGTGTGTAGAGAGATGGCTCAGAAGGGTGGGGTATATCTTCACTTCAACTGTTAACTTGTTAACTGTTAACTGATAATTCTATGCTGCTCTCTATAATTGCCAGTCTTCTGTCAGTTTTTGTTTTTTGTGTATCATTGTATGTGTCTAGTTTTGGTGATTTATTTGTCCTGGGCCAAATAATCTTAACAAATAATTTCGGCATTTGTTTTAACCTGCCTGGAATACCAGTGAATGAGGTTTATCACATCAGGACAGCTCAGATAATGTCAGGTCAGTTGTCAGTCACAGAAAACTAGTCGAAACTGACTTTCAAATACTTCCCTTAGCTTGTTTAAACTAAACTAGTCGAAACTGACTTTCAAATACTTCCCTTGGATTGACTTTCTGGCACTTGTGTTCTCATGTGGCAAGCCCCACCCATCTGAGTAAGTAAAACTAACTATGAAAACTATTTGCAAATGCTATTTGACCCAGGGCTGCAACTAATCTGTTTAAGTCAAATCACTTTTTGGCCAGCATTGCTGTATAACTATTCTCAGTATGTGCCACTGGCTGACTGGCTGTGCTTCCCCAACAGAGGGCAACCTGTACCCCTTTGGACCTGTGGTGGGTGATGAAGGAGTGGAGGTTGCCACAGAGGATGGAAGCTCTCCCTACATCACACCGCCAATGGGCCTCCCCTTTATGGGTAAATTATACGACAGGGTTTATGTGAGTATCTAAACACAATCAATTATCTACAATACAATACAGTAGAAGATATTACAATACAAGACATTACAGATATACAGATTTAAAGCTGCACTAAAATCTCTCTCTCTCTCTCTCTCTCTCCCTCTCTTTCAGTTCTCTGATAATGGCTTTGTCCAATTTCAGTCCGCCACTGAGAACAACCAGCTTCTGCTTCCTGCCCCCTTCCCTGAGGGTTTCCGTGGCAACGAGAGTTTGTCTCTGCTGGCGGTGTTCTGGGATGATGCCGACCTCACCCTCGGGGAGGGGCGGCTGCTCTATCAGGTTAGAGGTCATCAGGGATCGAATGTCAAGCTGGGCTCAAAGGAGACTCGCATGCAAAATAAATATGTTTGTATTATATTAGCCCAGAGGAGGAAATGGCTTCAGTGCGTCATGGAGAGGTTTGGGTGTTTGTATTCAGCTAGAAGAAAGAAGAAAAATCCAAGGCACTGTCATATAAAAGCTTAGTCTTCCTTTTATTGGCCAATGCATTGCATAGAGTTAAGAAAGAAAACAGCATGTTGCATCACAGAAAGACCTTTTTTCTGTGTGCAAAGTTTCAAGTTGCTTTGTTTTTTTTAACTATATATCTGCATTCATAACTGTTTAATGTCTTACTAGTTTTATTGCCTAACTGTTAAGTGTCTTATGACCTACATGCTACTTTCATGGTATCAAATCAGATCATATTTATGGATTTGTGAGACAAACGGGCTGGTCATATCTAAGGATTAAAAGGCATTATGTAAAACTTTCTGTTCTATCGTTATTGTCTGTTTCTTCCCAATTCATTCATTTCATCCCAATCTCTTAGGAATACCATGAGCTGAATATTTCAGACATCTACTCCCAGATCGTTTTCAATCGTACAGTAGATGACGTGACAGAGTTTGAAAAGCAGAGGAACAGGCCGGCCTTCACCCCTGCTTGGATCCTCAAGATCACCTGGGACCAAGTGATGCCCGTCTCCTACCAGAAGTTCAACTACTCGGAGGTAAAGCGATTGTTTTAACTGTATGAAAACAAGCCTTCCATCCTTTGCTTTCTTGATCACTGATTCAACACTGAGATGTCGTTAGTATGGGACTTTTGATAGGTGAAAGCAGTGATGAATACTGGGTAGCTCTCAAAGAACCAGAATTTTAAAAAAAAAAGTTCCAACGAAAAAATGACATCCAGTATATATAAAATTTCAACCAAAACAACAATATCCAACCAGATTGACATTCAGAATAAAAGTTAGAACTAAAATGTCTTCCATATGGGTAACTGATATTTCAGGTTTCAAAATAACAAAGGCAGGTATATGTTAGGCAATAATGGTTTATCAGATTTCACACACTTAATAAAGTAATGTGAAATCTGAAGCAGGTCTGACTTAGACTCTACCTATCCTTCTGTTGAAGTCCCTTACACAACACAAAAATATGATACCATATGAAGCAGGTCTGACTTAAACTCTACCTATCCTACAGTTGAAGCCCCTTACATGTACTAGTCTTATATCTAGTTGGAAAATGAGTTAGTGGTGGGACAGAGTAGGGCGTGTTATTGTTTACCTGCATGTTTGTCCTAGTTTATATTCTATTGTTTTGTGCAATGTGAGCTCTTTAAGTGTTAGGCAGAAGAATGCCAACAGAAGAATGCAGTCATAACTCCTCCAAGACTCTTATGTCTTATTTCATTTCCCTTTTGGCGCCACCTTGAGGCTGTTTCACATACAGTGATTGAATGCTCAATGAACTGATGTGTACTGTCATCTGCCTGTTCATTGGATGTCCTGCAATGTCCTTTTGCACTGTGTGTGAGGTTCTGTTGTTCTTGCAGTGTGTGTGCTGTGTTACTATGGAGGTTTTCAATATGAGATCAGTCACTGATATAGTGGTAAACAATGAGGTGGGTAAACTATGACCTCCAGTCGATGATCATTATAAATTGAATAACCACCAATCTAAACCAAAATCAATAATGTTTACCGTAAACCATTAATTTATGCCTTTTCCCCTTAAAAGACCCCATCCTCATATACTTTACACCAGGTTTACTATGATTTATAACATGAATTTACAATATGAAGATTTATCAGGCTAAAAAGTTGGGTAAATTCTACACCACAAATAAAAAAGTTAGCAGAGTGAGTTTAGGAGGGTTTAGGTTAGTTTTCAAATTATGGTTCTGATTCTGTTATTTTCAGACTAACACCTTCCAGTGTATCCTGACTACGGATGGAGTGCGCTCCTTTGCCCTGCTGCGCTACGGGGAGATGCACTGGGGTCCTGGCCAGAGGATCTACCACGACGCTCTCATCGGCTACACAGACGGAGGAAACCACTTCCACAACGAGACCACCGTCCCCCCAGAGAACCTTTTCGGTCCCGAGGGCCGATACAGGCCGCAGCAGGTGAAGGGGACCATGGGGAAGCCAGGCCAGCTGTTGTACGATTTAACGGGACCAACGGGGGCAGACTCGGACCCCCATATGAGGTGCCAGGCGTGGGCGTTGATGGAGCCTGACCCCAAGGAGTGGGCGACAGGGGTGCCTGCGTGCCCCTGCACCCGTGTCCAGGCCCTGGAGAACCTGGCGTTCGGTCCTGAGACGCTGCCCAGAGGGCAGACCTCCAGGGTGAGGGAGCTGAGGGCTCAGCGCTGGGGGGGCAGCGGGGGCCACACCTTAGAGCCCATCCTGTTCAACGGACATGGGTCAGGGAAGAGGTGTGTGTACGACCCCCAAGGTCCTCTGCAGGCTGGGTACAGCGAACGCTACTTCTCCGGATTCACCGCAGAGGAGCATATTGGTAATACATGTTTTTCTGAATTTTCAGTCAAATCTAAAACATCAAATCAAGACTGAGACAAGAGCAAATTAACTCATATTCAAGACCAAGATAGGCAATAAACACTGTAGATGCCTTTTCAAATAAAAACAAGGAAACAGTAAATACGACGTCCCCCACTAATGATAAACTCAGTGGTGTCTGACATATTGTGCATGAATAACGGCTGAGCGAGCAAATTATGTTGTTGCCAGGTTACTCTGGCCCTCTCGCCTTTCTGTCACGATATCTGATCAAATATTTCTTTCCCTCTAGATGGGGACCTCCTGCCGTTCCAGTGGTGTTGTATTCAGTCTCCTCTGTGCCACCTTTACCTCGAAAAGAGACCCCTGGACCGTTGCCAAGGTTACGGCTGGGTCAACCCTGACAGCAACATCCCGACCAAGAAGGCAACACAGGGTGTCGGTGAGGGGCTCTTTTCGAGTTCAAGCAAAAAGCCAAAGCAAATTAGAACCAACAAAAGAGCACATAATCAGTGGAAATGTTAATAAGTACAGTACATTAACTGTAAGATATGTTGTACTTGTGGATACATCCAGTCATGGGAGTCAGTCGGGTATGGCAATGTATGGCATTGACAATGACAATAGAAAGGTTCTCTTATTGTATACACTGAAGCTGAAACTCCCATCTTTTCTTTTTGAGAGTGAGTGTGTTCCCTAGCATTTGCTATACAGAGTCAACCACAATATGAGACAAAAATACATGTTCTTGCCTTAAAAACCCCTCATGTCCGTGTTGCCCTTGCAGCAATGGTGTACGGCAGCCTCCATTTCATCACCTTCGACGGGACGGAGTACTCCTTCAAGGCCCTGGGAGAGTTTGTGATAGTGCGTCTCTCCTCCAGCACCGGCTCTAATATCTTTACCCTGCAAGGGGAGAATGCCAGGCTACAGACCAACGCACAGCCCACACAGGTCCCAGTGGTGGTGCGCATGGCTGCCTTCCACCAGGGCATTGGCAAGGTCAGGCTGTGTGTGTGTGGAGGGAAGAAAGTGTGTGTGTCCCAGAGAAAGAGAGAGAGAGAGGAAGAGATTTTGTGTGTCTTCAGAAAGGGATGCAGAGGGTAAATGTTAATTTTCCGCCCCTGGTGGGTAGATAAATCAGAATCAGAATCCAAAAATGAATGCCTCTCCATTTGGTCATGAGTGGTCTGTGAACTGGATATACTGTGGATTCACTAGGTACACTGGAGGAGGTTATCTCGGTTATCAAGATCTTTGGGGAGAAACATACCTATCTCCAGACCTGGCCCCAAATAGTATTTCCAAAGCATTTGTTTGGAGTACCAGTGAATGCAGCAAGTACCAGAAAGAATAGACAATCACAGAAAAGTCAATTTATTATATTTCTCTATGATAGACAACTTATCTGACTCTATCTCATGTGTCCTGATTAGGGATGGGATGATACACTTATCTCACTTATCTATGATTCCATACATGATATGGGGTCCACGATACGATGTAATAAGTAAAAGCTCAATTACAACAAAGTATGACTGTGCAGAATTATGTTTATATCTGAGCCACAAATCTTTATAGCAATGGCATTGGCTTGCTAGAATGTAAACAACAATTTAAAAATGTCATTCCAAAGTGCAAATAATATCATCTGGATGGAGAGCTTGTGAAATTGTGATGGGCAAGCCATCTCATTAAACATAAAAACTCCAGAGATGACTTGTAAATGATATTTAACCTAGTTCTGACATTAATGTTTCTTTTCTTCAGGTTGAGTGGAGGTGTGTAGAGAAAGGGGACGGACTGAAGATTCTCGTGGATGACGTTGAGGTTCCAGTTTCTATTGGTAATGATGAACACACTGCTCTGACACAGCATTAAAAGGTTATTATATGAAAGCACTGTGGTTTAACCAGTGATGTAGTGGCAAAGAAAAAGGCGGGGAATCTATGAACTCCACACTAACACTGATTCATCAGAGCACAAAAGCATTCTGCTGTATTTTTCTAGCTAGAGCTGTGCTGCATGCAAAAGCAGTACCACTCAGTACCAGCTGCTCTGATTGGCTGAGTCACTTTCAAACCCGCTGTATGCAGTAAACACATAACAGTTAATTAAAATATTAATGTGCCAAAAATCATCACACATACTACTGTTCAAAAACAATATTTGTAGGTAGACAATAACATTTAATTATTATTGATTAAAAAATAAATGGCTTTCATTCTTTTTTTATTACAGTGGTGTGTTACCGCTGGTGCCATTAGAGGCCATAATTTACTGTGATTTTAGAACAGTTAAGAGGGATGTATTCTTGTTCCTGTATTCAAACTCATCTGCCATCAAGAAAACCATAATTTTAAATTTCTGCAGACTTTAGTTACTCCTCATCAGCATTTTCACACCTAACACACATGAACTTAGCATTGCAACGTGAACCATAAATATTAAAGTTGCTGTGTCCTGCCACGGCATTTTAAGAGTTGTGATCAGAAAATGACTTACCTGATGAAAATTATTTGGTTTGTTTGTTTTATTTGAAATGAACATATAATTCCCTACCCTTGACTGCAGATATTTCTTCGTTGGTGATGTCAGAATTTAGAAAATCGGGGTCCATCTCCAAACCGCGAGAGTAAAGCTATAGTGAACGAAGTGAACTGTGATTGGCTTCTTTCCCATGTGACGTGAACGCAGCATAACAGCTCTTCTAAAATCATTGCCCCCACCCCCCACCCCCTTGCTGTCTTTCCAGGTGTAGTGCACATGGGCGAGGAGGGCTTCGCCGTGCGCTGTACGTCGGCGAGTCGCTGTGCGGCGGTGTACGCTGGGGGTCTCCATGTGGTGGTGTGGCGGGGCGAGGGCACCGGTCAGCTGGCGGCCATCGTGGAGGTTCCCCAGACCTTCTACAACCGCACCGTGGGCCTGCTGGGCCTCTGGAGCTCCAACCGCACCGACGACTTTCTCATGTCCGACGGCAGGCTCCTCCCCTCGCCCGACCCCAACCCCCCCCCAGAGGAGAGCCTGCATCAGTTTGGCCTGTCCTGTAGGTGGACCACATCTGCATACAGCGATTCACTTTTCACACTTATTGGTTGAAAGACGAAAAAACGATTACCCATATCTATACCTATTTATACCCACATCTATACATGTGTCTATACCCACATCTATACATGTGTCTATACCCACATCTTTACATGTGTCTATACCCACATCTTTACATGTGTCTATACCCACATCTATACATGAGTCTATACCCACATCTTTACATGTGTCTATACCCACATCTATACATGAGTCTATACCCACATCTTTACGTGTCTGTACCCACATCTATACATGTGTCTATACCCACATCTACACCTGTCTATACCCACATCTATACATGAGTCTATACCCACATCTACACCTGTCTATACCCACATCTATACATGAGTCTATACCCTTATTTTTACCCATCTATACCTGTCTATAAACACATCTACACCTGTCTATACCCACATCTATACCCATGTATACCCACATCTATACCCCTGTCTATACCCACATCTATACATGAGTCTATACCCTTATTTTTACCCATCTATACCTGTGTCTATAAACATATCTACACCTGTCTATACCCACATCTATACCCGTGTATACCCACATCTATACCCGTCTATACCCACATCTATACATGAGTCTATACCCACATCTATACCCATGTATACCCACATCTATACTCGTCCATACCCACATCTATACCTGTGTATACCCACATCTATACCTGTGTCTGTACCCATATCTAGACCTGTGTCTATACCTATATGTGAACCCAGGTCTGTGTGTCTCTAGGGGCTGTCCCAGTCCCAGAGAGCCTGTTGTTCTCTATGCCTCCATTGTCCCCGTTGGTTCCTGTCTCCATTGAGGACCTGCTGTCCAGGGTGAGTCCTGATGAGGTGGACGAGCTGAGGAAGACCTGCCAGAACAGCATGCAGTGTGTCCATGACACCGTGGCCTCCGGCAACTCCAGCCTGGGCCTGCAGAGTCTGGAAGCCCAGAAGCAATTCTATAGCCTGACTGAGATCTATGGTAAGCTGGCTTGGCTATTTTATTGAAACACATTGAATTGCAAATACTATTTTTAAGTATTTGTAGTTCTTATTAGGATTAAGTTTGTGTTGCTCATGAATGAAAACAATCATAATATACTGAACTGTCGAAGAGTAATTTGTTTAGTTAATGCTTGGTTTTATCTTTTATTTTACGCTATACCCCATATATCATGTGACATGATCATCATTCATAACTCTGCTCACTATTCTAGATTTACCAATGATGTTTACATTTTAGACAGTTGGCTGATGCTGTTATCCAGAATTCATGTCAATACACTCGACTGAGCTGAAAGTGAATTGACCCCACCCTAGGTTGTGATCTGATGTACCATTGATCCATGTCATATGTGTCCTGTCTGTTGTGCAGGCAACATGCCTCCCATAGTGATGGAGCCCACAGTGATCCGTGGTAAGGTCAACTCTACCGTCAATGTCCAGATCGTCGCCGAGGACCCTAACGAAGACCCTATCACCTACTCACTGTTCTACCCCAGGCCTCCACAGGTCACCATCACCAGCGGTGAGACACACACACACACACACACACACTTTTGCCTTAAACCTCGGTGCCAAAGAAAGCCCACTCCCTCCATCATTGTCGCAGATGACGCTACGGTTGACATTTGTTAGTGGGACGGTGAGGCTGCTGCTGTCTTGCTGCAGATGGGACATTTGAGAGCTGAGTCAGAGGATGGATGACACACACACACACACACACACTAGCACACACAATACACAAAAGACTGGCCGAGTATGAAATATTGTTGTTCACTCCTGATATACATATGACTAAACATTTTATGTAGCTGTAGACCCCCTGTCATTCCACATTTTGTAATATTTCATTTATAGAGTGATATGGCCTCTTTGAAAGTCATATTGCCCAGCCACTATCAACATATCGCATCATAATGAACCGACCAAATTCCAGTCAAGAAATCAAATTTTGAAGAAGTGTGGAATTTTGAAATGGAAAATGTGTGCAAATCCTGACATTAGACATTGCTCATACAGTAGTTATTAGGAACTCCATCCATACATCTTTGGCTGACATCATCACCATCCTTGTGTCTTCTGCTCCAGGTGATGGCTACCTGACATGGATGCCTCTCAGCACAAAGCCTGTCCAGCTGACCATCCAGGTCAGCGACGAGCACTCCAGCTCCCGGGTCACGCCCATCCTGCAGGTCTGCAACTGCCTCAACGGAGGCACCTGCCAATATGACAGCGTAGTAGAAAACCACCTACAGGGAAAGTTCCAGGTACATTTACCATTTTGCTCTTATCCAGAGTGACTTATAATAATGAGCTCAATAATAAGTGCAGCAGTAGAAAAAGCTTGATTTCCTAGATCACCAAAAACTACAAGTATCAAGTATAAGGAGTAGTGCAAAGGAGCCTAAATGCCCTTACAAAATGTGTGTGTGTGTGTGTGTGTGTGTGTGTGTGTCATTCTTTTCTTTCATTCTCTTCCTCCCAGGTGGTGGGGTGCCTGTGCCCAAAGGGATTCAGTGGGAAGTTCTGTGCGAACATCACAGACGTATGTCGAGGGAAGCCCTGTTTCCCAGGGGTGGCGTGCCTGTCCCAGCCGGAGCCAGAGGGGTTCTCCTGTGGAGAGTGTCCTTATACTACCATCTACCAGGATAAAAAAGAGGGATACAAGTGCTTTGAGAACGGTCAGCGGCGTTCAGATAATTACTTTGGGCATTTTTAGAGCACCTCGATCGAGATATTAAACAGGAATTAAATATATCCCTTGAGACACACATGCTGTAGATTTGTGTACATTTCACAAGGGCGGTGTTGGGGGGTCAGGGGCAGCCAGGAGCAGGTTGGAGTTTTTAGTTGTACAAACATTATATTGGAGGCAGAGCTGCTCTGAAGGCAGAAGTAATTCAGTGGGCAGAGCCAAAGGACCACAGTTTTTCAGAGCACAAGTTAGCTAACTGGTAAACTTGAATGGCAAAGAGGGAAATTAAAAAATTCAATGGTATGACTTTTCTTTTTCTTTCATTCATGACCATGTCACGATCTTGCAGGGTCAGCAAAAAATGTACCAGTATTAGGCTGACGGCAAGTTCATTCTGCGTTCATTGGGAAATGATTGATTTTCATATGCAGGAATTACTCCCAGTCGCATTATCGAGTCTGGCCCTATTCATCATGCTTGTCCTCATTCTTGCCTCTCTCTGTCACCTTCTCAGACTTCTGCCTGCCTCCCTTCGTCTTCCCCTGCCACAAAATGGCCGACTGCAACAGCACAGGCTACAACTACACCTGCAAGTGTAAGTCTGGCTTCTCTGGAGATGGAAACAACTGCACAGGTACTGAACACCCGCCCAGTCAATATTAAGAACTACCATCACCTTGGCCTAGATATGATCACTTCTTTATAATACCTGAACCGTACAGCTGTAGCTCTTTGTCTGTGTTGTAGATATAGATGAGTGTCAGGACCCGAGAACCTGTGTCAATGCCAAGTTTGAGTGTGAGAACACACCAGGCTCTTACGAATGCACCTGTGGATACCTTCCCGTCGAGGAGCCCGATGGCTGTGGTATGTACACACTCATACATGTCCAACAGTGGACCATCATTTACACATGCATGTGTAGCCACGATAGAAATCCAAATAATAGTGAATAAAGTCCAATGGTAGGGAATAGTTGTTTTTACATATGTCTGCATATATCAATAGTTTTATAGTATACTGCTGGTATTTTGCACACTCACACATGCTGTAGTTCATTTTTTTCATTCTCTCATCCATACATTTCTACTTCACACATTCTAGTGTATTGTTGGTTGTGCTTTGTTTAGTGTAGGTGGGACTTCTACAATGACTGTACTCTAAACTCTGACCACAGCACCATTTAATGCATTTATGAAAATGTGCTCTATATCAGAATGTAGATGTCCAGTATATATCAGAAATGTATTTCGGTGCAGTTCTGAACGATGTGTTTCTCTACAGGTGGGTCCGCCAATCCTCCAGGTAAGAGTTCCCACATGGTTTCCTCTATTGCTTCCGGTGTTACCATGGTGAACATGCCCATATATGGTAAGAAGAGGTCATCACATGGCTGTTGTTTTGTGTCTACAGGGCGTAATGTGTTTAACGTCTCCTTGGGCTGGAAGCATAAAGAATCCAGAGAGAAGGGACTCCAACAGGTGTGTGTGTGTGTGTGTGTGTGTGTGTATCACTTCAGTCAGTGTGTATGATATTAGTGCATATGAGGAAAGCATACCAGTGTTGGGTGGTAACAGTAATATAAATTTCCCCAGTAATAAGCAGTGTGACAAATTACTGTTTCAATTTTAATAATACATTTACAGTTACCAATCAAAAAATAAGTTGTTACTTTTGTTATCACCCCCTCTAGAAAATCATATTGAATCATGTTGACCAGCCCCTAGTTTGTTTTCATTATAGTTAGTCATTGTCCTGTCAGATGACACAGGCACTGAATACCCTCAATGCAAAATGGCAGAAATGAAAGTTTACTTTCTCCTGAGATTGTATATATATATAAGATGTACATTTTGGGGGGTGTAACAGAAAAGTAATGTAATGAATAGTGTAACAAATTCAGTAAAGTAGACATTACTTTCGAAATTAGTGACAAGTAATTAAAAATGTTTTTTTTTTTTTTTAGTAATAAGCCCAAGGCACATAATGATCGCATACAAGTGTATGTGTGTTCATATGTAAACACTGGTGCGCATGTATTTCACCTATCAGTGAGTATAATTACTGCATAATGACAATCTACGACTCTGTATTCCTCAGCTGGAGGAGATTCTGTCCGTGGCTTTCGAGAACAAATTCTACGGCATCAGTGCGAAGGATCCAGGCCCGGGCTCCAGCCCAGGTCTGCAGGAGTATCGCATCCAGGTGTCCAGTGACACACCCGACTGGTACATCAAAGATTACCTGACCAGAGTCAGTGACTTCTACAACATCACGGCTGTGGATGTTGGAGGTAAGCCTGCCACACACGGCTTGGGAACCTTGGACCCAAGGTTTTTAATTGAAATGAAGGTTTACATTATCCGTAGTTGGCTGAGTGAGTCGGAGGACCTTAGAGCCTGTGAAATCCATGCAAAACACACTGTATCGTTTCAAAAATACAATCAGAAAACAATGAAAATAGTTGAATAAAAATAGATGAAAAAAAGTTTTTTTTCCAAGTAAGCAAAAGGTTTTCATCCAACAGCAGCAATATACAAGTTCTGTTTGGCGTAATATATTGCCTTACTGCTAATTTAAAGCTGTTTGTTATAATTCATGACTGCCATTGTTGTTATTTGTCTCATTGGTGTTTAGTTGTTACCGTTTCATCACTGTAAAACATCATCATAACCTTTATAGGAAAGCATTCCATTGTTATTATCATACAGTATAGGGATGGAGTAATAACACTGATTATTAACTCATTCTAATGCAATGACTGTAATGTAATGATGGATTAGGGCTACACAATTTAAATATGTACACTGAAAATGGTACAGCACTTTGCAAGGGTGTTGTGGAATTATGGTATAAAATATGCTGTAGTGTGTTTTTTTTTTTGTTTTGTTTTTTTATGGTTGAGAAGTGTTGGTAAGACTTGCCTCTCTCTCTCTCCCACTCGGTGCGGACTGTCCACACCTACAGACCTGGATGAGTGTGAGACCAAGGAGGTGGTGTGTGTCCTCCCTGCCCTCTGCCACAACACCTACGGAGGCCACAGGTGCGTCTGCAACGGCACGGCCGACGTGAACGACTCCCAGGCCTGCGTACTGGGTGAGAATCCGAACGTCGCTAAATTAAAACGTCCAAAATCAATGCTGTGGCCGTTGACACACTTATGAGATGAAATTCGATGTCCAGACGCGGTGCTCGTGAACCGTACGGGGCTGGCGGGAAGCATGAGCATGGCGGACAGGAAGCGCCTGATACTGGGCCTGGTGCTGGGCATCGGCATCCCCGCGCTGCTGCTGCTGCTCGTCCTGGCTGCGCTGGCCTGCTTCTGGTGCTCCCGCAGGAGGACCGTCACTGGAGAGTAAGTGGCATGGAGGGACACATGTTAACTGCTTTGTTTGCATTTCCAGAAGTTAGAATTGACACGAGGTTTTCACATGTGACAGAGGTTCAGCGTGCGTGACTAGGATGACGAGGATTAGGGTTTGACCCATATGAGTTTTTTAATGGCCGATGGCGATATTTTTGGATTGAAGTTGCCGATTGTGCATATTTTTTGCTGGTGTACTGTATATTTAAATTTGACCATTTTCATGTCAAAAAACTACAAGTATTCAGTTTCCCCCCCAGAATTGTACTCTTAACATGATGGAAAAGACTCTGAAACAGCATTTAGACCATCATGGGACACAAAAACTCCACTGACAACAAGACTAATGAAATTCCTTTAAGTGGGTTAGCAGCTCCTTAACCTTAGACCTTATCGGTCTAACTTTAATAAAGATACCTCTGCCACACAACGTATTGCTGCAGAGAAGGACCAGAATTTTGTGCACACACACACACACACACACACAAGAACGCCTGCCTAGAGACAGCGCTCTACAGTGACTGCATGGGTTTAAATCCAATCCTCTATTATGCTGTTGCAGCACTGTCTTCCTTGTATTTAGCTCCTCAGTCGGAGGGTGGACTGCCCACTCTCTTACTATATTAAACAAAATCACTACCTACTAACAGCTTTGGTATGAGTTATGAAACTGTACTTGGGTATCGCTAAGGGATATTTGCAGACTGAACATACAGTAAACCAAGATAATGATGAGGGAAGCACATCCACCAGTAATGAGTCAACCAAAAATAGCAGAAGCATAATCCAGGAGTAAATAAAAAACATGATTAAAAAAACAGTATTTTTTTCCTTATTGCGAGCAAGAGTTGATTTTCTTGTCAGATTTAGACAGACGGTACAGACTGGAAAGTTCCAATAAACATACAGAGTAGAATAATAAGCGGAGGCTATCGAATCACATTCACTCAGAACATGCAGACATCTTAGATCACTTTGGGATTTTCGTACTAAGCAGCATGGTGCGTACCATGCTGAATGAAAATCCCCTTTGACGTGGGAAAATCCCCTTCGGTCCTACAAAGTACATCTGGCGCTGTATGTGCGTGCTTCACGTGTGCGCATGCGTCCGTGCGTCCGTGCACACCGCGCACTGTGCAGTAGTGTATGCATTAACGTGTGCATGTGTGTCTTGGACCCGCCATGTTTGTGCAGATGTACGGCATCTGGGCCAGGTGTTAGTGGGCCATGGAGACACATAATCCACCCCCCCCCCACCCCCCCGAGGTCTGGCCTGCTTTCTCTGCCCTCTCTGTAAACTAGACCCTATGGATATAATGGCCTGGGTCAGCGCCAGGATTGTGGGATTAGGTAGTTAGATTAGATGGAGTTAAACCATTGTCAGGGAAGAGGTTATGCTGTTGTCTTTGTACAAAACAGCTGAGAGACATTATTTGGATTATGCGGTATAATGTTATGCCTAATGCCTGCGTACTTAATGTCCCAGATGTAAGGGATATGATAGAAGAGCCATTGTTAAAGGTAATGCACAGTCAATGGGCAATTTTGCTGGGAGTCGTTGCCAAGAATGTGTTTTTTGTGGGGGGGGGGGGTCATTTATGTACAGGATGATTCACGGTGCACCAGGTTGCACAAGCTGTGCCTCATTAATCAGAGAAGATGCACAAATATTTGCAGGGAGAGCAACCCTAATCATATACAATCCAAAACATCTGAACCGCAAATCAGACAAAGGCAAGTCTGGAGAGGCATTTGGTATTTGTGTTTCATGTTGTTAATCAGCTTTAGCCCCAGATTTCAGTGTCTTTCAACGCTAAATATCTAGGCCTGTGTGACTATTCATAAATGAGACACACTGACGATTCCCCAGCAACTGATGCCCATCCATGCAACATTTCCCACTGAATTGCCTGACAGCATTGTCTATATATCATTATATACGGCACTCATCAGTCAGAATGAGAATCACTACAAGGTACAATAAATGTACAGGAATTTAATTGGTGGCAATGGTGGAGATACTTCAGAATTTACAGGTTTTCAGTACATGCTGTAAACCTGGTACAACGACATCAAGTTCTATATACATTCAATGCTTTACAGTAGTGTGAAAGGTGGACTGTAGGGCCTGCTGTGTTCTGATTGGTTTATTCGTTTATTTCTGCATTCTGATTGGTTTGTGCGTTTGCTTCCAGGCTCCCCCACTTGTTGCCAGACTACATGCAGGCCCAGTACAACCCTCCACCCTTCAACTACAGCGACCAGACCCTCCAGTACGCCCGCCACTGCAGCCCACGGGTCATAGACAACGTCATACCCAGGAGATACCAACAATAACACATGCTCAAACTATACACACTCACACATATGTGCAAATCACATACACAAACAATGGGACACACACACACACACACACAAACACACACACATGCACAAACACAAATGCACTTATGTGTTTTGAAAGCCATTTTATGTTTTATAACGACAAGATGAATGACTCTTATTTATACTGTAACCAACAAGCAATTAAACCCGAGTGACTTTTAAAGTCAATTATTTCCAATCCTCTAATGCTGAGCGATGGACCTGCCAAGTTTGAGCTGGAAGTTTTTTCGCCTGGACAACAGTTTACACTCAGAGTCTGACCCAGCAAAAAATCAACAGTCCTTTGGCTTGGAGACATTGATGAAAAGTAAACCACTGCAGTGGTCTTCAGGTTCCAGCTGACACCGGGCCAACAGGCTCCTTGATAGCACCATTATCATTTGCCAGATTACCTGGCCTCAGGCTTACAGTCTCAATTCGAATTAAAGTACTCAATGTGTTATCACAGAATAATTGAAGTGTTCTAGTCCAAATTGCCATGTATCCATTTTGGGAAAAAATAAATCAGTACCTGAACTTCATAATTCAGTGTCTGTAAAATACAAAGGATCCAATCTATAAAAGTGTTATTATTTTGTTAACTAAGGACTTAATCTACAGTGCTTCACACAGTGTCAAAGTTTGTCAGAATGTCACATTTTTCAAACAGTGGTTTGAAAAATTGATTTAACACAGTGATGCAGTGTTTCAAGTGACAGCTGTCTTTTGTGAACCTGTGACATCGCTCCAAGTAAAACTATGTGTAAATAGGATGTATATGATTAAAAGTGCCACTTCAACAACATGATGATCAGATTTAAAGGACCAAACAACTTAGAGTAGACAGAATACAGGGGCTAGTGGCCAAGGAGACGGTCCATCAACTGGAGGAACTGGAGGTCAATCATCTGTCCTGCTGAAGTGTCCTTGAGCAAGACACTGAATCCCTACTAGCTCCAGAGCTGCTGTTCTGTAGCTGAGCCTGACCTCTGACCTCTCTGTGGAGGTGGGGGGGGGGGGGGGGGGATGAGAGATGAGTATCACATTTTTTGGATTTTGTTTTTTGGATTGAAGCTAAATAGCCAATATTTGTGCCTGTATTCACTAACTTTGAATTTGACAAAACTAGTGTATTGTGAGTTTCTCCCAGATTTTTATTATTGGCAGATGAAGTATCTGAAATTCATTAAAACACAGGATACTTAGTAATAATAAAAAAAACTATTAAGGCATACATAATCAAAAAGTTGCATATTCAGGTTAAGAGACAACCACTGCTGTATTGATCAGTTATTCGATAAATATGTAATCAAACAAACTGCATCATATCCTTCATATTGGAGGTGAACGGTGGATTGGCAACTTGCCAATATCCAATTGATAATAAAAGACCAATATCGACAAACTGATGTATCTGTCAACTAATCATTATCTTCATTACTATTACTACGTCATTTCAGCTCCACTGTTTTGCCAGCTTCCTGCAGTTTCTTCTCTAGCCACCGGGTGTCATCGCTGAGTCTTCCACACAAGACAGATCAATCACATTTGTTTGTGAGTAGGTTTTAAGCAGCAGCACAGCGCCCTTACAGCCACACACACATACACACACACACACACACACACACACACACGCACTCACGGCCAGACACCTGCTCCGCAGCCTTCATCTGGAAGTGGCCGCAGCATGCGGTGAAGCCCGCTGCCCCCTGCAGGATGAGATCATCTGAGAGGGGAGCGGAGCGAGGCAGCCCTGCAGGTCCCTGCCACTGCAGAGACAGACCTGGCCCACACCACAGCCAGGGTCAAGGACAGGCCGCTGCAAAACACTCTCCCCTGCCCACTTCCTTATTGTGGCTACACACACGTACGCACAAACGCACTACCCCTGCATAACCTCCGCAGTGCCTCTCCATTCCTCCGGTTTCTGTCTCCGGAGGACTGATTGACAGAGTAAACCGAGATAATGTCGTAATGCTACGTGGAGAATCTGGGGAAGGGAAACTTCTGGAAAGAGGGTGAAATTGCACAGCGAGAAGCAGCCCCTGACACCTGTGAAAGACAAAGGCACATCTAACGAGGAGGGGGGGGGGGGAGAGAGTAGCGACCGAAAAAGACAGCTACCGAGGATGAAATCACCTCGGCGAGAGAGCTTTGTAGTGCCACACTTCTGGAAGGTTCCAAGGAGCGCTGTTTCATGTGCCGCTGAAGGCTGCAGTGTTTGAACTCCAGCTCCACGCTGACTGCAGCAGACAACCTGGAGGCAAGCCAGGGAGGGAAAATAGGGAGGAAGAGGAGAGAGAGAGAGAGAGAGAGAGAGGAGGGAGGACGGGAGGGAAATAAAAAAAAAAAAGTGAGAGAGCGAAGATCAACAGCAGGGATTCTATTTGACAGCTAGTAAGTGGTTTTGTCCCTCAGATCCCCTCAAATAAAACGACTGACAAGTGCATGTTCAGAGACAGTTGAAGAACCAGCGCCAGACCAAACAAACAGAACGCGTTAGGGGGATAGAAACCTAAGTGCATGCTTAACACTATATCCATTTCATCACAACATGATTGAAATAGGCAGGGAATAGCAGGCCCGAGCAAATCCTCTTATCCGATTTGGGGCCATTAATCATTTCTGCCTCATGATGTAATTTTGGAAAACAAGTAATTTCCCAGTAACAGGTAGGCCAGCATGCCGATGGGATTGGCTCACACACAGCTGGCCTGTTGTTGGACCATACACGGCTAATGCCCTTATCGCATGGCTATAAAACCATCGAGTCGGAGTCACTGCTGCCATTCACGCCGGCTGGGAGTGGATGGCTGTATGGCGTCAGCGTTGCCCATTGACTGAGGCAGACCTTTGGCCAACCGGTGCTGGGAAAACATTAATGGCAATCAGGAATCCTCCGAGGAGTGCTGGTCAGATGTAGCCCGAAATTGCCTGGAGGTCATAAAAAATACATGCATGCGTGAACACACCCTTTTCCCCGGCGTATTTACCATCAAGCACACACACACACATGCATACAGGCACACGCAGACATGCAGGCTACATAGCCATTTACACACGCACATGCGCGGCCATTTTCAAACACACAGAACCCAAAGCAAACAGCCGCAGGGCCTGTATGCACACAGACACACACACACACACACACACACACAATGCAAAGCTCTTTTCACTGATAGTAGCTTCACATCCATGGCACACAAACAACGGCCATTCTCTCCCATGAAAGGTGATCCACTCGGCTGGCATGGCACCAGCAGGTGCATTACAAAGCCTCATCCATTAATAACGATGTCCACGTCTTCCAGTTACACAGGTGGACATCTTCTCATATTTGTCATCTGCCCTCACCCCTCCAAATCCTCACAAATTAGCCTCTCTTAAAGCTCCACTTGAAAGCCGCTTTTATTTCAGAACAAGACGAGAATAACACTACCGCAATACTCAGTACTACCACATACCTCACGTGCTGCGTGGCAACCCCCGCCCCTCGCCTAAAATTGGATTGACCCACATGGTGGCTTTTTTTCTGCTAAGGGGACAATGCTAACTGTTATCAGCGGGAGTGATGTTACAGGCTATTGGGAGGTGACGTTAATGAAGACAGAGGGCCGGGTTCAACCTCGCCTCCGCTAAACCGGAGTGACCTTTGACCCGGGCGGTATGGAAATGAAAGCAGCTCTTCTATAAAAATGCTCTGGGTTGGGCCGTATCCGATAAGGACTCATTCTGCGGGCGGTTACATATTCACAGAAACTGATAAGAAGAGGGGCAACATAATAGGGAGAATGCCGGTTCGGGTATAAGGGTGTATGCGTACACACTGGGGTAAAAAAAACACATAGTAGTCCAGACAGAGTTAAGATAGCCATCCATAATGCAAAAACAATATTTAATCACCTGCTGTGCTCCGTGTTGTGAGCAAATCCGCCTTGGCTTACATCATGAAGATTGGTTTCAGGTTTTATAGACCATGAAGTAATTTCTCTTGGGCTCCAATACGCCCCATCCACATTAACCTCCAACCTACAATCACCTTTGACCTGGAGCAGGTCCTCGGAGACCTGGGGATCATTGGAGGGCATGTCATCAAGCAGCCAAACGGCTGATTCTGCATAATGGATGAAGCACGGCTTTAGAAAATGGGGGTAGAAGGACAAACTAGAGGGCTATGCTGATTTTGTACCCGTTTATGACCCAGCACTAAACCACTGTCTCTTTGGAGTTTTATTGGTGCAATATAGCGTAGAGACATTGCATAATAAAGTCTAAGATGTGTGTGTGTCATACAGGTAAGTGTTCATGGCCACGCACAAGCAAAGCCAGATACATATTAGTATATCTTAATCTTTGGTGAATACAGTGTCATACTCAGAGGTGCATATGGTGAATACATACACCACCACATACTGTCGTTCACACATGCTCCAGCTTATCTGGTTCTTGTGACAGATTTAGGCCTTTGTGCCGTCTCCTTCGGCGTTACATAATCTGCACAGTGACAAAAATCCTGTAGCAGAAAAACAGCTTTAAATGAATAGACTCCAGTGTGTTCCAGATTAGGTTTGTGCGAAAGGAGAGAGCCGGGCTGATTCTGAGGCTGCTCACCAGATCACATGGCAACGGCAGCATCACCTCAAGCTCTGCGAACGGCGCAGGCTGAAGTTGGAGCCACTTCGGATGCTCATTTCTTCAATCCGCGCGCGAGATATTGAGGGTTTTTTCGCAATCCCTGCTCTTATATCACACCCGTGTCTAATGCCGAGAGAGGCAGCGGAATCGGGGAGGGGGGGTCTGTTTTTGGGACATGAGAAGGAGATTCTGGTACATTTCTGAGTGGTTCTTCAAATCCTCCTCCTCACACAGTCTTTCTACCCTCCTCCTCCTCCTCCTCTTCTTCCTCCTCCTCCTCAGCATCTCCCATGGGACCGGGCCAGAGACAGGTGGCCACTGGGAGACAGGGGAGCAGTCAGGCATAAGCAATCAGGCTATCAGATACTCCCATCCACACCAGCAGCGCAATTAGACCTGAGAATCCACAGTCATCTGACAGCAACGCCTGCTACAGACCCAGTCACATATCACACATCTGAACACACACACACACACACACACACACACACATACCACAAACTATTACGCACCCAACCACTTCTGCTCTGACACTGCATCTCATTGCGCATAAAACACATAATTCAAAGTGACAAAGAGTTGCGTAGCTGACAGGTCACAGGAACTTTTTTTTTTTAATTCAAGAGCCACAGTGTACTCTATCTTAGCCCATGGTGACAGATGACAGCCTATAGTGAACATAATGTTAAAATGCGTGAGGATAAATATGCTACTGAGAAATTGATTTTTAGGTGATAAACACAAGCAGTGTAATCGGAAATGAGCAAACTGCAGCACTAGGGAATATAGAAACCCGTGCAAACTCAAACTGGGTCAATAATGCCCTAGTTACAGGTGATATACTATGCTCCTTGTAGCTAATTGTTTATCAAAACTATCTTCTTGGGTGTCCCTAAAGATGATGCCCATATGTATACACGCTATGCAACAAGCTTGTCTGCTATGCCTGTGGCACTGACTGGGATGTCTATGGACAAGATGCAGCGGCAGCGCAGACCAAGGGAGTGACGCATTGCAGGTACAAACACACCAATCAGAGAGCGCTATTTCATCCAGCTACGTCTGGTGCCCCATCACAGAGTAGCAGAAAGTATTCATACGCAGTTATGTAGACTGTCAACGACAGGCACTTTAATGTCGAATATTCACATTGAAAACAACACTGAAGCCGCACTTGGATATTACAATTACTCGTTGTTTTTTTGGCGTAATTTATCATCTCCATAAATTTGGTGTTCATTTATTTGGTAATTGAGGAAAAGGGAAGTTGGCGGAGGGATCTGCCAAAGAGGAGGAGTTAAGGATAGCCGTTAAAGGCGCGTCCAGTTGCCTCTCTGTCAGTGCATTCATAGAGATTGCCAGTCAGTTGGGTGAACCTGTGCGTTGGTTTTGGTTTCTTACGGACTTTGTCGTAAACCAGCTGCTGCATCTACATCGAAATGGTAAGCAAGACATAATAATTTCGCTCCCATCCAGAATCGACGATTCAAAGACCTGTAGCACACAGCAGGTCTTTAATTCTTCGAAATAAGTGCCTGTCCAACGTAACGTCGCTGTTTGCCAAGCTGAAGCCAGTGTTAACGGCAGCTACGCTGTGACACTACTGCAGTGCTGGCCGACAAATGACGGCTAGCCAGTTGGTAGATAGTTCCTAGCTTGTCAGGCAAAGCTAACGATAGCTTTGCTAAACCTGTATTGATGCTTTGGCGTAACAACCGCCGTGTATTTCGCTTGAGACAGTGCATAGCGAATAAACGTGCTAGCTAGTTAAGATGGATAGCTAGATTAGCTAAATTGTGTTGGTGGAGCTCTGCTCTAACCCTGCATTGTAGCTGCGTGTAATTATTTGTCAACTGCTACCTGACTTGAAATGCTGTATTTGTTGGTCATTCTGCAAAGTGAACAGTGTTGGCTGTCTAAATGTCAGTAGCTGGTGGGCTTGATAGCTAGACAGCCAGTTAGCTAACCTTAGCTGTTCCTAGCTTAACATTTACCGCCAAAATGTAACCCATTCATTATTTGTAGCCAAGTAACGTTGGCGTCATCGAACGTGTAATCACAGCCTGAGCCGAGTAGGCTGGATAACTCTATATATCTTTTTTTGTTAAGAATGAGCAGGTATTGATTTTGGGGGGCTTCTGCTTCAAGTCATTTCTATTATCTCTTCCAAGTTCAGTAGCTAACGTTAGGTTTCCAACTAATTGACACTGAAATGCTGCTGCTTCCGTGTAGTTGTACAGCTACTCTAATATCTACTTTAACCTTATGACCCAGCATAATTACAGTCATAAACTTGCTAGAAGGGCGTGTTCATGGCATTTTATTAAGTGGGTGGGCCTACCTTTGCTGCCATCCATTAGGACTTGTACTGAATGTATACCATTGCTTTAAGATTGAAAAGCTAATTTTCGCCATACCATTCTTAATTGCCTCATCTCCTTTTTCCTAGGCTGATCAGCTAACAGAGGAGCAGATTGCTGGTAAGACATCGCTGCATTGAACTACTTCTTTCCTCCTACCCTGGCAAGTGGCCTGCGTTATGGATCCTCACATCCCTTGCATTGGATTTATACTTTTGCCTTTTAAGGTGTTCCACGGGACAGCCTACTGGTCATAAAAACAGGAATGAATGAAATGGCTGTTGCTGGCTCTGTAGCCCACAAGGACTCCCTCATGGAAACCTTTTTGCATTTTCATGGTTACCATGTAATAAATGATGTAATCTGGAAAGGCTGTGTGTTCTAGTGAGGTGCAGTAGCCACCTTTTTACATCCTGTGCATGATGTGTCCTTTGCCCTGGGCGTGTTCTCGCTGACGGAATGCTGCAAGTTCAAGGAAGGAAAGCACAGTAGCTGTATGAGCTAAATCGGTGTCACTAGATGGAACCTAGTTGTCATAGTGTAAATCATGCAGAGGGAGTGTCTCTGGGGAATTGGCACTCTCAGATCCTAGTCTCTGATCGAAGGCATTTATTGTTATATATGACTGTCAGGCCTAAAACCCGGCACTGTTGTAGTGGTTTGTCTGATTATATCTTTCACTGTTGCTTCAGTTGATTTTATTCAGCTTAGGCCTCAGGTTTCACAATATGCTGATCTGACTGTTTCTGCATTTCATGGCGTCAGCTTTCAGTGGGTAAACCCTTGCTTGGTGGTTTGCTGACATGTATCTGTTTTCAAGAGTGTCAGTTTGTGTATACAGCTACCGTACACAACCTTGTTCCTATTGACTTTTGAATTGAACATTAATTATAAGTGTAGTAAGCGTATGGCCCGTAACAGAGGGATTGGATACCCTGATGTTTCCCTCGGAGGCTGCAGGTAGTTATTCATCATCAGCCTTTCCTCATAACAAATAGGGTGTTGTCCCGCATGTTTGACCCTGGAAACGGCAGGGCAGGATGTGGTTCTTATGATGCTGACAAGCTGTTGCATGCCACTACACATTGCCCATTGGCCTCGTCACACTTGATGAGTGTCTCATCTCCCACCCTCATAGCTCTACCAAACCCACACAACTGTCATTCACTGCTGATGTAGCCAGACTTTGTCCTGCTGCTCAGTCTCATGCGCGCTGTCCTTGTTTAGCCAGGAACGATTGCAGTTGGAACTCAAAACAGAACGCCTCATCAGTGCGCTGTAGCTGGTTTGTAATTGAAACATGAGTGATGTAATGCCCTTTTGGGTCATGAGCTAATTCAGGGTTTGGGTCAATGTGAATGGCAGACTTCAGGATAAATGGAGTGAGTTTGATGCAGATGGGCTGATTTCATTTTCCAGAGATTATGTTAGTTGGCATGCGTCTTTATAATTTCTGCCTTGTTGCTTATCTGCAGTGTACTTTTTGCAATTATTGTTTTGACAAGGTTTTTGCTTCTGCACGTTTAGCTATAAAGGATTTTTATCTGCCTTTCTAAAGAAGCCCTCCTTTTTTATTTATTTTTTCTTTTTGCAACCAGAGTTCAAGGAGGCATTTTCGCTCTTTGACAAGGATGGCGATGGCACCATCACCACCAAAGAACTGGGCACTGTCATGCGCTCTCTGGGCCAGAACCCCACAGAGGCAGAGCTGCAGGACATGATCAATGAAGTGGACGCTGATGGTGAGACCTTAACTCTGCTTTAAAATGCACGCACCACTTGAATATTGCTAGATGCACTGGATGGAAATCCCTCATCAACTCTTTGCTTCTGTCTTCCAGGTAATGGAACGATAGACTTCCCAGAGTTTTTGACTATGATGGCCAGGAAGATGAAGGACACAGACAGCGAGGAGGAGATCAGAGAAGCGTTCCGTGTCTTTGACAAGGTAAAAGCTCCTGTCTGCACTCCCACACACGCACTAAAGTAGCTTTTAAAAGTATAGTTACTAACTCGTCTAATTTTCAGGATGGCAATGGATACATCAGCGCTGCTGAGTTGCGCCATGTAATGACGAACCTCGGAGAGAAGCTGACTGACGAGGAGGTCGATGAAATGATCAGAGAAGCAGACATTGACGGAGACGGACAAGTCAATTATGAAGGTTGGTGTAAACTTTTTTTTGCTCTATTGCTTGGGTCACACATTGATACAAATGGAGTCACAACTTATTTTTATTTTTTTCTCCCCCCTTCTCCCTGCAGAGTTCGTACAAATGATGACGGCGAAGTGAAGGCCTTGTACAGATTTCTTATATAAATAATTTGCCTTTTTTTCTTTGTGTAATTTATCTGTAAAATCTTAATAGCCCCCCCTCTCGTCCCCGCCCCCCCTGCTGTCCAAAGGAACTGCATGTAAACTGCATAGGCTCTTGTCCCCATGTCCCTTTCTTTTGCTGTCATGGTGTTTTGGAGTGACGGAGCGGTCATACAACCAGATGCCCGTGGAGGCCCCCCCTGTGGGCCGGAGAACTTCGAATCTTCCTTTCTTGTGGGCTCGGGGCCCCTCCACGCATGGCGACATTGGAAACCTGTCAGCTGGTTGTCACTTGGCAACGCTGTTGGCATGGAAACAATGTAGAGGAGTTTAACTCTGCATGGACTACGGACAAAGTATATATGGAAAATCTCTCAGCATTGCACTACTGCAAAAAAAATGACACGGGTGTATCTCCTAGGTACTCGTACAAACTCTTTTTGTATCTGCTGTTCTATATACCAGAGAACGACTAATATTATGCTTTTTAATGTTTTACTCACTACTTTTAGTTTTCTTTCTTTCTTTTTTTTTTTTTTTTTTGAATGGCCTCTGGTCATGCCTCAAATAATCCATTCCAAGTTGTATATTTTTGTTTTCCAATAAAATTTACAATCTACCCAGATTTGAAAATTGTCTTGTTTTCTCAGTTATAATGGATCCTTGAGTTTGTATACGCTGTAATAATTCCCATTTTTGTATTGAGGGCAGATTGCTCCGTTTTTTTTTTTTCTTTTCTTTTTTTTTTTAATAGGATTTTTTTTTTCTTTTGTTGCTTTAGAATACACATGAAACAATGTTTACCATTTAAAGTGTCCCCTGTTAATGCCCAAAAGCACTGAGAGGAGCATCAGCCAATGCCTCTTAATGTTCAGATAAGCTCAGATCAAATCTGTATTGTCATTAAAATAAAAGCACTGAGTGGGATCAAAGGCTTCTATTTTGAAGTGCACACAATGGTACTCGACATTAGATTAGCCATGTACTGTCCAGCCCCCTTCTGACTAGATAGACCGTGTGTTGTCTGCTACTATTGGCGCAGCACCAGGTAGAAGCTGACTGCCTCATGTCTTACTTGGCATTTGCCCCCAATCACGAGGTGCAGGTGATGAGCGTACATCAGTAACCATGATGTAAATAGAGGTGTACCTGTTTTGTTGAATTTCTGAATATTGAGTTTGTTACAGTAGCTTGCAGAGATACTAAGTTTGTTATTTTGACGAATGACAAAATAAAGCTCTATTGTGGACCTCTGCGCTGCCTCCTGTGTATCTTTGTACTTGTGCCCTTGATCCTACGAGTGGGTGTACAACCCCCTGCTGTTAGCTTGTAGGTTTGATTTTGTTTTCACGTAAGAAGGGTAGATTTAAAAAAAAAAAAAAAATTATGAGAATTTTGGGATTGTTCCATATCTAAACCTTTGCATGATGGTTTTGGTTTCCCTAGGGAGTAGTAAAGGCTGGGGTTTTGTGAGGCTTGGTCAGGCATACATATTCAATAGTCCCTGAGGATGCATATTAAACATTTTGTGCATTACAAAAAAAGGCTCTAGACAAGTAACAAGCAATATACTATCCGGGACTGTGATAGGCATAATTTCATATAAAGAGGTTGTTCACTGAAGGTACCTTGATTTGATGTTCCTTAATTTACATCATGCTCACAGCCAAATGAGTCTTTGAGTGAGTTATCCAGTTTGCACTTATGAACAAATTCAGTTTCCAGGGCTAGAGCAAAAGGGAGGGCTACCACCTACAGCAGTTGGTGTGAATCAGTGACACAAGTGGCATTCATCTTGTCAAAACCAATTATCACAAAGCTTTTTCAACAATATCGCGCAGTGAAAGTGTCATATATAGCCTACTTCTAAAAAGCTGTTAATTACACAGCACATGAAACGATTGTCTCGGCCTCCTCGCTGTCCCAATCAGAGAAGTCAGAGTGTACAGAAGGTACTGTGAGGAGAAGGGAGATAGACAACCTCAATCAGACACTCCAGCTCCTTCGCGGCCCGGGTGTGTGTCCTCATGCACTCTCGTGTCACATGGGACTTCCTTGACAAGCCGTGTAAACATGAATTCTTGGCTCCCTAGAATCATATGTTCCATGTAGCCTAGCAACGAGGCCGAACGTTGCGCTTTTGCTCCCAGAGCGAGATTTTAGCTTCAGACGATGGTCTTTAGTTCTGCTGTGCTGACAGTGTGTGTGTGTGTGTGTGTGTGTGTGTGTGTGTGTACTGGTGTCTCTCGGTACATCACACACCAGCCTTCTGAGATGACTAATATGCCACAAGAGGTAAGACACTCTAAACACGGAGAAGTGGGTTAGTTTGAAAGAGTTACTCAAGGTGAGGACTTAAAACTTGTAGGCTTCCCAAACCTTTTCATTTAAAGAACCCCCTTCAAATTGATACACATTAGACCACACACTGCTATATTACTTCCCAAGGAACCCCATCTGAGTACATTTTGGTTGGTACTGAATTACATAACTGGCTATACTATAGGTCATTAGGTCATACTATAATCATTCTTATAGTTCTTATATTTGAAATCACTGCAAAATCAAACTATTCCTGATTTTTTCAGGCTGGCCCTGGAACCCTCTGGTTTTCCTCAGACCCCAGTTTGGAAGCTACTGCTGAACAAACAGTTCCAGACACTGTTTGGGCTGAAAGAGACATGAGTTATTGTATTGTATTGTATGGTATTGTTTTGCAATTTGAACTGTAATTGCCATTTTTGAACTGTATCATCAGGATCAACATCATAATATCACTCCAAACATGACAGTGATGACTTGCTGCTAATTTAGAAGCACTAACTAACCAACTGCAGTGTTTATGTACCTTGGTGCTGGCTTACTATTGTGTCCTCCTCTCAGTCAAACTGGTCGGCGAGTCTAAATTTAGCCCACCACCAGCCCGGCTTGTTGAAAAATTGATCGATAGCCGAGTCGCTACTATAGTAACAGTCGCAGTTTAGTGGTGGTCAGGTGTCACCGGATCCCAAGTCAACCAGACAGTGAACGGCAGCGGGTACAGCACAGGATATGGCCACATGGAAAAACAAAGACGCCTCTGCAGTCGGTGACATGTCCGGGCGAGGCAACAGAACGGAGAAGGTAAGGATCCGTGAAGACCACCGGCTCTTTACGGCCCTCATAACCCTGCGTGGTTCATGTGAACGGTTCATGTACAGTGCGATGTGTGATCAGGGAGATGCGTCAACGTGTTGTTGGTATAGGAAAAGCAAACCAGAAGCAGTCTATAGGGTCTTGGTGTATGTCCTCTTCTTATCTGCAGGTCAATAAGAAGGGGGACATGTGTGGCCGAGGGAGCTGGTGGCTGCGAACATTGAAAGTAGGTACTGCAGTACAAGACTTCATGACCTTCTGTTTATGGAAGGTTTGTGATTTTCTAATGGCAATAGCAGCTGCCTCCATGTAGCTTCAATGGCTATGAAACATGACACAATAGAGTACCTGGTTGTCCAGCTGCCTCATGGACACACCATGTACTTGCAATGTTAATTGAGTTTGAATCCAATGGCTTTTATCGCATGTCTCTCTCCCATATTCCCTCCCTCTCTCCAATGTGTAGGCTACTGTCTGGCAGAAATGAATAAAACACAATTATAGATTCAGTACAGTCCCGCAGTGCATTCATGGTGATGACATATAGACCTAATTAATGATGCGTTTATTAGAGTGTGATTTCAGACCTTCTGTCCTCTCACCTTATTCCAGGACACGCCCATCCCGGGTCACTACCACGTCCGGGACTTCATCGAGGAAGCTGAGCTGAACCCCGTGAGGCAGACCTACGGGTTTAAAGGCCCGGGCAGGAAGGCCCAGACCCGGGGTGCGCGTAATGGGGATCTGCTTTTACCCGGGGCATACGACTGCCCCGACTCCATCCAGCAGCTCCTGATGCGCCCGGCCTCCTACTCCTTCAAAAGCTGCCCCCGGCCCGACATCATCACCCTGGGCGTCAGGGATAAGGTGAGGGTGGGGTGGGTGTGTCAGATATGACCTTACCCCCCTCTTTACCCTCCGGGACCTCTATGCTATACCAGCACCCTGTAGAGCCCTTATAGTGTAATAAAACGAAATGTAATAAAGCCCATAACATAAAGCCAATAATGCAATAACACCTTGAAACCATAATCCATGTTCCTGGCAAAAATTGTGTTAACCATTATGGCTTTTGTGACGTCAGCCAAGATGAACTGGATGATTTTTTGTTAAGAGAAACCTTTTCTTAGTAAAGGGAAAAGGCTTAATTTCCCTTCCGTTCCCATTTTAGAATACAAAAATACTAGAATACTAAAAATATAAACACTTAGTCCAATTGAATATTACTGTTAGTGTTAGCACTCTTACTTCTTACTTGATAAGGAAAATACATTTATAGTAAAGAGATTTTAGAAAAAATAGTCAGCAATGTAACAACAAGTCAATAATGGAATAAGTTATTATGTTACTGGCAAAAATGCTACTATGTTATTGTAAGATTTTATTACATTATTGGCTTTTTATTAGGTTGTAGGCTTTATCACATTACATTATTGGCATTTATTGCAGTATAGGCAGTACATTATAGGCCTCTACACAGCCTGGATTCTAGTATGTTATTCAAAACAAGGGTGTAAATAGTGTAGGCACTGTTCATTCATTATTATGTTTTGTCAATGCATTTGACAGTGGAATGACATATTATTGTGGCACCTACACATCACAATGCCGCATTATCTTGGCTTAGGACTCGATGAATATTGAAACAGGAGCATGTTGCGATACCGCCGTATTCTCAAACACTGCTTTATCTTCACTTTACTCCCTATGCCAGGATGTAAACACCTCGCCGTGCGACTACAGCGTGACAGCTGAACCGGCGGAGAAGCTTCCCTGCAAGTAAGCGCTCGACAAACAGCCTCCCTTCAACTCCCCGCCTCCCTCAGATCACCCCCCCCCCACCCCCCACCCCCCCTTGAATCGCCGCCGAGCAGACGTCCCATGAATCATCCCTTGATCACCGAGCCCTTCCTCTCCGCGCAACTTCTCTTCCCCGCTCTCTAATCTCCGCGCGGCACAAAGATGGCGGAGCGGTCGCCGAACCCGCTCTCTCATTTTCTCTCCCTCTGATCACGCGTGGCCTTCTTCCTTTCTTCTCTCTTTTTTTGACAGCCTCTCTTCTCTCTCTCTCTCTCCACCTCTCTCCTCTCCTTGCAGGCATGTGATGTTTCGGTCGGCCGTGCAGCGTATCGGCTTTCTGCCTGTAAGTATCTAATCACCAGGACTGGTTATTAGGTCTTTCCATTGCCCGCAAAAAGGGTCCATTACAATGTACTTTCAATAGGTTTTGGTTACAAGCTACCCTATGACCTAATGTGCATCTGCGGTGGCGTGCGCCGTACACAAGGAAGTCGGCTATGACAACCATAAGGGTCAGAGAAAAACGATCCTAGAGGTTGTCTGATTATATCATTTGCCCCATTTAAGCGCCTGTTATGGCACTGCGCTGGCTGGCGGGTCAGCTTTGGTTCATATTGCACAGTGCTGCAGCCTTACCAGTGCGTCCAGGCCGGTAGCCGATGGATATCTGAGCCGCGCTGGCAGCTGCTGGGTGTTGACAGAGAAGGAAAGGCGCTAAGAAATCCCGAGGGTGTTATTACTGCAGTTGGGAGCAGTTTTCTGCTTTTAGTGGTGTCACGCCGACTCCGAGACAAGTTTACTGTCAAAGGTTAAGCGGCTAAGCAAATCCCGTAGCGACGGCACACCGAAGGCCGCAGCCCCTTTCAGACAGCTGATGACCTGATGGGGATGGGCAGGTTGGAGAGATATTAGTAGGTCAAAGGTCAGCGGTCTTAATGGTTTACACTGGGAATCTGTCCGTATACGTTATGCGCTGCGACGGCAAAAGGAGAATTTCACATTTCTCCAAGCGCTCTGAAATATGAAATCGATTTCCGCACATACAAAAGGGAAACCCCCCAGTGAGCTGACGGTGTTTGAGAACACAACAAAAAAGAATTCTCTCATTCTGATTTGACTTAATTTCTCCATCCCGGGGCCATCGCGTGGCCTAGATTTACGCGTTGTGCTTTGTGCAACATCTACTGCACGTGCTGCTTGGAAGTCCTGACTTGAGATCCAAGCTGGGTTGAATTGGAGTAATAAGCCCCAACGTTTTCATATGAACAAAGGTCCGACCCTCTATCACTGATTGATATGACACAGTAGCGATGAAGTGATGTGTTTCATGTTTCCGGTTTGTTTGGAATAAACAGAAGAAGAACTGGGTAGTTAGCATGAGCAGTGATAGCCACCATGACTGAACAGACAAAGAAAAGAGAAACTCAAACTGCAGCAACAGAAAATCCAAGCTCCGCCCACACGGTTTGATTGACAGGTGATCTCTGGGAATGAGCAAAATAATGAGTCTCTTGCGGATTTTCACTTTAACAACACAATCATCTTCAATAAATCCTCCATTGTTGTTTGAGATTTACAAATGTTGAAGACTTCCAGTCTGGTTAAGGAAGATGGCAGACTAGTCTCAACACGTGAAGCATTAAAACAATGTGTGTGTGTGTGTGTTGCGGGGGAGGGGAGTTGCTGGCTGCACTCAGGTCTGCTGACACCCATAATTGACAAAAGGTCAAAGTTGAAAGGTTTCACAGACATTTGCAGCATGTGCCAGTTCTCCACGCCACACTGGGAGAACGCCGCTAAGCATGCTGCAGAAACTAGGCCAGGTGCCTTGGCTCCAACCCACACACACACACACACACACACACACACACACGAGAGGTACCATCATGGCAGACACACCCGTAAGAGAGTTTCAGTCCCCCACCGGCTCCTGTGAAATACACCTGCATTAGCACCTCTGGGTGCAACAGGCCGGCACACAGGGCCAGCAGGCCAGCAGCAGAGGATCAAGTGAACTGGCCACCGGGATCAAATGGCATGTAACGGTAGCAGCCGCCCTTCCAAGGGGCAGAGGAGAGGAAAAGAGACCTCCCTCCCCGTCTTCCTCTCTCTCTCTCTCTCTCTCTCTCTCTCTCTCTCTCTCTCTCTCTTCCAGAGTCTCTTTCAGAGAGCGGCTGGTCCTGTGTTCAGGGACAGGGAGACAGTTTTATGTCTGAGGAAGGGAGGGAGGGAGGGGGTGGGGGGGCGGGCGATGCTATTTCTGCATGGCACGCCGCTGGTGATGACCAGTATGTGTGTTAGTGGGTGGGAGGAAAGGAGAAGTGAAAGGCAAGGAGAGAGAGACAGAGAGAGAGAGTGGGAGAGAGGGACAGAGACTGACTTTTGATGTTCTTTAATAAAACATAGCACTGAAAAATCACACAAAGGGGAAAAACCTCAACACAGCCAGAGACAGAGAGGGAGAGACCTGAGTGTATTGGTGAGAGCATGGATCTCTCATTTGGGTCTAAAAAAAATAGAGGTCATCATGTACAGTAGGTCAATATGACACACCAAGCATGTTTGGAGCAGTTTATTGAAACTCTGGAGCGTTCACTTTTAGTTTGGTTTGTTTGAGCAGGTGAGAACAATGCCATTTGAACTCGGGTGGCACCAAATAACCGCACCGACACGCCTGGAAATGCGTCTTGGTCCCCTTCCAAGAGAACTGTGGTGTAGTTTGAGTGAGAACGTAGGCTAATCCATCAACAAATAACCAGCTACAGCAAATCACCCCAAAATGCAAAGATTTATGGGTATAAGGAGACAGATGTTGACAGCATATAGCCTGCAATTCTTCATGCTTAGAAAGCTTTGCATAACAGAATGAATCAAGGGCAAACCAAAGTCTGGACTGATGCTCATATTCGGCTATTTCTTCATGTGTTCTTAACTGGTATGAACGCCAGAGACTGTAAATTACAGCAAAGAGCACAGACAAGTCCATCATGCTTAGTTGAAGTTGCAGGCGCTGGAACTCTTCCCACCACCAAAATCTCTAACCTGGTTGGATGACAGGTCACCAAAACTCTGTCCAATAAACAAGCTACTTGTGAGTCAATGTGACTTTTGTTTGGCTCACTTGTAATTGGGCATTGTGAACCTAAATGGACCAAACACAAAAATGCAACAAAGTCAACTCTCCCATTATGGTTCGGACCTAAACAAACTGCAGGTGTGATCGCATCCTTAAGGTAGCCTTGGTCCGAAATATATTGAGGTTTATAGTAATCAATCAATCAATCAATCAATCAGTGACTCCTATCTCTGACCACCCCAGAAGGAGGGACCTGCTCCATGCCACTACAACCCGCAGACAGGACCTGCCAGAGCCATCACTTCCTCCTTTAAATCCACATTGCCACGGCTCCACTATGTGCACTCTGTGAGTCCAACTACTGATCTCAGTATCCTCTATAGATACATACTGCCTGTTTAAAGCTTTGTGTCATTGCATCTTACAGTTTAACACCCTGCTAGCTCCAGATAGACATGTTGACATGTGGAAATTAGGACACTGCAGCAGCAGATAATAGGATACAGCCAAAGTAGGATATGAATAAGAATAGCACCATTGGGGGGTATTAAACATAACGCAACCAACAACTAGAACATATTAAGTAAAAATATATGAATAAAAACTATGAAATATATTTATGAATTTACAGTCTATATGCAGGGAGTGGAAAAAGAGAGGAATAGAAGATAGAAAAAGAATGAAAAATCCTATGCTGGCATAAGCGTCATGACGAAACAGTGAAAGTGTGTGTGTGTGTGTGTGCATCCCACAGAGGACTCCAGGACCGGGGACCTACGAGCCGTCCTGGAAGCTGGCTCGCCTCCTGGACGCGGAGCCCGCGACGGGCCCGTCCCACGGCCTCTTCTTCCGCCACGTCGTCTAGGGGGGCGCGGGCCGCGTTTCCCACAAATGCCTGGCCCTCTCCCACCCCTCAACCTCGCTTACCTGAACACACCACACACACACACATAAACCCTTGCCTTGTTTATTTGAGTAAAGATTGTACAGACAAAAACTCTCAGTCTCTTATTACTCGGGCCGGTGTTTGTTTGCATGCCAGCGAGGGATTTTTTTAAGACATAATAAGCCCGCGTTCCTTCCGCCTCAAATCGCTTTAGCGACGCCGGCCAGGGAAGCAGAATGATCTTATCTGCAACACAGGGTACTTCATTCCACTTAACTACTTGTTCCCGGTATTGCTCTCTCTCTCTCTCTCTCTCTCTCTCTCTCTCTCTCTCTCTCTCTCTCTCCGTTGGCAGGCGAGGCCCGCTTCGCCCGTCCTCCTATCTTCCGCCCCGCGATGCACTCAGGAGGAGGAGGAATGCTTGCTCGGCCAATGCGTCACATGCGCATAGCTTTAGCGGCGGTGTGGCATGCCGCGCGCTCAGATAACACATTTCGGGGGCATCGGGGAGGCCAAGGCAGCAGGCGACACAATAAAACAGCTATTCTTATCGCTATACCTATACGGCTCGCTGTATACTCGCTCTCCCCCCCCCCCCCCCCCCCCCGACGAACAAAACAAAAACAGCGGGCCGGTAAACGGAGGACGGCGGAGATAGGGATCGGCCTCTGCTGCAGGAGAATAATGGCGTGGTGTGTGATTACAGCGGAATAGGGAATCGGTTAAAAAAAAAAAAGAAAAAAAAGAAAACACATTTGTTATTACTGTGATCCGGGATCGTGTATTTATTTTTGCTGAGCGTGCACGCACTTTTGCTTCGTATTCATTTGGTTGGACACACACACACACACACACTCACTCTTAGACAGTTGTTCAGGGAGTGGAGAGTGTTATTCCTTCATTTCCCTATCCATACCAGGATTCAAACGACTACAAACACAAGCCGGCTCCTCTAACCTTTAGTTCAGCTCAGTATCGGTTTAAGAACTTCAGTTTTACAAAACAAAACCCCCGGAGCTGCCGCGTTCACAGTGAAGTGGGACAGACCCCAGGGTGATGGGATGGAGATGTGGACTCGTTTGAATGTTTAGAACTGTTATGCGCGTTATGTAAGCGCTCAGATACTGTATCTGAGTCTACAAATTCAGTTCCCAAGTCATTATCAAGGGAGAGAGCTATTCGTATTCGTAATTATCCTCCCATGTCGCTCTCCACGCTGAGGTCAGAGGTCAGATACAGAGCAGCACCCGGCTCCTCCCCCACTCACCACACCAACCTGCAGCCTTATATTGGCTAAGATTCTAGGAATATATCATTAGTGATACAAGACCTAAGGGTGTTTTGGGTCTTCTGAGATCCATAATTCCACACTGGACCGACTCCTCTGCACATATTGATATCAGTTCGGAGCGTTTTCGCACAGGACAATAGAGCGGTATCGCGGGCCACATCTCCTCGGCCTCCACTTTGATCCCCCGCCGCTTTGTTTTTTTTCTCTCTCGGCCGGGCCGACGCTGAAGAGGTTGAAGAGGTTCAAGAGCCGGGCTCTTATTCCCCCCTGTCATTATTCAGGAGACAAAGGAGCGCACACTTCCACCCGGAGAGGAAGACAATCTTATTAACACGGGGCTTTGCACGCGGCCTCTGGAGAGCCGGGGCATGTGTGTATGAGGAACACGAGAGAGAGAGAGACGTGTGTGTGTGTGTGTTTGTGTGTGATGTGCAGCCCTTCTGCCTGTGGTCAAGGCATCAAGCCCCCCCCCAGTAATCTCTTTCTCTCTCTCTCTCTCTCTCTCAACCCTTCCTCCTCCTCTCATCTCGGTGATCTCCGGAGCGCGGCGCTGATCTCTGACATATGCCTCATACTGACGACTTAACACCCTCCATCTCCCACAGCCTGCCCGCACCACAGGCACGGCCCGGGCACCGGCTCGCTCGCTGTCAATCAAGCGCTCCCTCGTACACACACACACACACACACGCACGCCGTGCTCCGAGGAACACACACAAACACACAAACACACACACACGATGCAATGAATGCGCACGCATGCATGCACTTGTGAACCTTTGCTTTCAAACGAGCACACCGATGTACAGACCTGCAAATACATGCACACACACAACCCCCCAGGTTCTCATGCACACATTAGTGAGCGAATCAAAACCAGTTGTGATTTATGAATGGATTGATATATCGAAGCTAATTTCTATTATTACTTGAGCGATGAATCCATACTTTTATTCATTTTCTTAATCGTTGCCTTGGAAATAATCACTCAAAGGAAGCAAGGATGAAGTCAAAGACATTTTTTTTTTAATTTTTTTTTTTATAAATAACAGATCAGACTGGACCTTGCATCATTGCCTCATCTCCAAAAAGGCAAATTACTGTGGAGGCAGGCGAAGCTGGAAGCCACACAGCACGCTGCTCAAAGCCTGCCGCACACACGCAAATCTTTTTCATGTTTCGCTAATATTTCCCGCACCGAGAAGCCGGGTTTAAAGACGAGACACGGCGGGCAGCGCATCGCATCGCTCCCGAGGTCACGAGAACATCTGGTGTCAGCGCAGGTTGCCCCCGACATCCACTTCAGTTTCCTGGAAGAGTTTTTAACGAGATCCTGCAGAACGCTGAGAGAAAAGCACCGCGCCACATCAGCCTGGTTAAATCTGTGTTTTTTTTTTGGCAGCCTAGACCGGGGGAGGCGACCCCCCCCCCCCCCCACCCTGCAAAACCCAGTGGGTACAGCTGGACCGGATTCAAGGATGTCAAATTAAGAGCTAACTCAGGACGCCACGCTGTGAGAAAATGTGACATTCCTCCGGATGACGGAGGCGATGAGGGCATTTTCCTGAAGAATGTTTCACTCGAAAAAAAAATACCCGTGATCCAATATTGGCGCGGGACAAATATCATTATCGGCCCGCCCGGTCCCGGCCCCGGCTGAAGGTCGGCCGGACAAACAAGCCTCACAAACAGAGCGGCCATTGTTCGTTCGTTGACATTGCGCTGAACCAAAATGGCCACCCGGTCTCTCTCTCTCTCTCTCTCTCTCTCTCTCTCCCCCTCTCTCTGTATAACATGAACCCGCCTTGAGAAACTCGGTAAGAGCTGCCAACAAAAGAGCTGCCAGGTTCAGAGGCGCTGCTCCCTCCTAAGCCCGGGTCACATTCACTCTCATCACCTTTGGGGGGGGGGTGGGGGGGCAGCTGAGGATTCTAGCAGGCAGCGTGACACACACACACACACACAGGCGGGTGACCAGGTGTCCTCTTACCTCCCCTCCCAGCTCCCACCAAAGACACTTGACAGACGCATCGGAGCGACATTACGGTTCTATTAAATGACGTATAAAAGTTTAATCGGCTCCAATGGGCGGCTGTTAGCGAACAAGGGTGGGGGGTGGGGGGGTGGCGATTTGTTTGGCGCTGGCAGGAATCCGAGGCCCGGCGTGGAAGCGGACCAAGAAACGTCGGGAGGGCGATCAGGTGAGGCGGCGAGGTTGACGGAAGGGAACAGAAGGCCCGGGCCAAAGCTCGGGGGGGCCGGTGCTGTTTTTTTTTGTTTTTTTTTACGAGCCCTTGTTAATTTTAGGGTTGGGGTTAGAAACTTAATAAAGGAACGCCGGAGTACGTCCAAATAAGAAGCCGGTGGATCCAACACTCCCTTGGTAGCATTAAACGTGTGTTATCAGTGGCTGCCGGTGGCTCAGCTTTATGTTTTAGTTTGAAACGGACCCATGAGCTTCGTCACGGTCGCCCATCCCTCCTGTCATTCTGTTAAATGAAGCCGCTCCCACCTGTAAAATCTATGTAAAATCAAGTCTAGTAAAGACTAAACAACCAAGTTTTTAAGGAAAACGTTAAAATATTTGGGAAGGATCGTCCTCCCTATCCTCTATGAACCAGCCTCTCCTAGGCCAGAATATAATATACTGTGTGTACAGCAGTGTTCAAAATGCGTTTATTTGGGATTTTCACTCTAAAAATCTAGTACTTTCTCCTATCAAATTGCAGTGGAAATTCGAGAAATTTATATGAAAGTATTCCAATAACAGAAAAATCTAGTTTGCAAAAGTATTCAGAACCCTTCACACCGGCAAAAACATAACATATATTATTCATTCTTCATCTTTAGGTCATTTCAAGGCAGTGTGTATTCTCTTCGCCACGTACGGCTGAGCATTTGATCTTAGTTTCTGCCGTTTCAAAGGAATTAATAAACCATCATCCTTCCATCCCTCGGTATAGATCTGCTGTACCTGTCATTTTATTTATAAATGAGGTTATGAAACCACATCTGATCCCCATAACCTCCACCACACCCCTTCACCCCTCGCTGACTCCCAGGCCTTGTTTGGGCATTACAATGATGGTTTATGGTTTCCTACCTGGCACCCTGCGCCCAGCACTGCCCACCCCCCCTTGCCCTCCACATGCCCCTGCAAGGTTGGCACCAACACACACACACACACACACACCACTGTGTCCTGAATACCAGCCACACACACACACACCACCGCTCAACATGGTCAGTACCTTTGACTGCCAGTCATGTGTTGTTGATCGCTACTAGATCCAATATGGCTGCCGTGCTTGCTTGTGTGTGTGTGTGTAAAAGCTGTCATACATTTAACTAGGCCTGGAAATCTGATACCTGTTGCACACCCCCCTCACCCCGACCCTATATCACACACACACACACACACACACACACCCCCTGTGATGATGCTCAGGTGAGGCAGCTAGGGCGTAACCAGAGCGATATGCCCGGGTGCTCTGACATCACTGTGACGCAGACACACACACACACACACACTCAGACCTTGTGCGCTCTCTTTGTTGATCCCAGGTGTGTGTGTGTGTGTGTGTGCTGACAGTAGGTCCAGTGAATGGACCTTCATCAGCCCTGTTGTCATTCTGTGAGGCTTTGCAGCAGGCCGCTCCATTCATTAATCTGTCTCCTTTTACCAGAGCTGTCAAGACCGCACCAAGGCATGTGTGTGTGTGTGTGTGTGGTGTGTGTGTGTGTGTGTATGCAAGTATGTGTGTACCCACCATGCGATGCGTACATGTGTCTGCACGTCTGTGACTAAGTGTGTGTGTTTGTGTGTGCGTGCGCTGGCGCTGGCTACGCAACACGTCTGCGTGGGCGTGTGTGTGTGTGTGTGTGTGTGTGTGAGCACACCATGTAATATTTCACTCCTTATCCACAGGGATTAGACCATTCATCTCCCGAAGCCCCCGTGTAGGTGTCACACACAGCGCTAATGAGGAGAGGACGGAACGAGGGAGAGCCGAGGGGCCGGGGCGAGCGAGGAGAGGAGAGGGAAGAAAAAAAAAAAAGTAAAAATAGATTTTTTTGTTTTTGGTCGGACGGCGGGAACGACGAGGCGACGGCGATCGATGATTGGGCGGGGGGGGGGGGCGCGGATCGAAGTATTGACGGGTGAGGGATTTTCGCGCCGGGAGTGATGGGAATGTGGGTGTAGGGGGGGGGTTTGAGGAGAGAGAGAGAGAGAAGGGATTAGCAGAACTGCAGGGAGGGAAAGGGTTAACAGATGGGGCTTCTGCTGCGAGCGAAGGCAGGGACTCTTCCCATAACACAAATCAATTTACACCAGGCTGAGACATTGATTATAGCTGCCTCATACCTCACATGGTGACAGGAGACATCAAACAGACACTGTCAAGCCTATAAAACGACACAACGGGGGTATTATCTGCCTCTCGCTGTGTGTGTGTGTGTGTGTGTGTGTGTGTGTATTTGGTTTTTGTGTGTGTGTGTGTGTGTGCGTGTTGCTCAGCAGACTAGATATCTCTCCGCTTCCCCAGTTACTCAAACAAGGGGATGGCTGCTAGGCAACCGAGCCACATCACATCACATCAGGCAAGCGGGGAGGGAGAGCTAGATAGAGAGAGAGGTAGGGAGAGGAGGGAGGAGGAGGAGGAGGAGGAGGAGGAGGAGGAGGAGGAGGAGGAGGAGGGGAGCGAGTTCAGAGGCAGAAAACTGTGCTGGCAGTATTACATAAGCCGGCAGCCCAGTCCCACTGCTCACATTAATGTGGTTAGGCACTCGGAAGTGATGTCCATTAGTCACAAGTGACAAGGCAGGTGAAGACGCGGCATCCAGCAGTGATTTTTTTTTTTTTTTTTTTTAAAGCTGTTGTTGTTTATAATGGAGAGCATTATGGACAGATGAGTCAAAAAAAAACAACAACAACAAAAAAAACCCAAACAACACACATATTATGAACGCATGAGTCACTTACTGTACCGTACAAACAGAACAGGGACTGACAACACCCCAGAGGGATTATTTAAAACAAACATACATACATACATAATGCATGCAGATACATAATGGGTATACATGTAAGGACATATGACAGTACACACATATGACAACACACGCACACAGTAATGATAGGGAATGATATGTATTCCTGTGATAGATGTGTGAGATCGCAGTCATTAATTGAAGAGTGGGAGTGTTTGTGTGTGTGTGTGTGTGTGTGTGTGTGTGTGTGTGTGTGCCAAGTCGATCAAAGTCATTATCAAAAATACATCAAATGCTAAAAGAAAGATGCAGCGGTGTTGCTGGTGCGATGGACACACCTATAGGTAATCTATGTGTCTATCTGTGTGACACACACACACACACACACACACACACTCCATCCCAAGATGTACCCAGCACATCTTCAGCACAGCGCTCCATAAACCCTTAATCATAATGTATTATGTATGTGCTGTCAAG